>NW_028270151.1:102873588-103030154 GCF_037043375.1 Chiloscyllium plagiosum | reverse complement strand
ATAGTGACACAGTACGTGTGATAGGGTCAGGGTGATAGTGATGCAGTAAGTGTGATGGGATCAGGGTGATAGTTACGCAGTAAGTGTGATGGGGTCAGGGTGATAGTGATGCACTAAGTGTGAGGGGAACAGGGCAATAGTGACACAGTAAGTGTGATGGGGTCAGGGCGATAGTGACACAGTAAGTGTCATGGGGTTAGACTGATAGTGGTGCAGTAAGTGTGATGGTTTCAGGGTGATAGTGACACAATACGTGTGATGGGGTCAGGGTGTTAGTGATGCAGTAAGTGTGATGGGATCAGGGTGATAGTGATGTAGTAAGTGTGATGGGGTCAGGGTGATAGTGATGCAGTAAGTGTGATTGGGTCATGGTGATAGTGCCGCGATAAGTGTGATGGGGTCAGGGTGATAGTGACACAGTAAGTGTGATGGGGTTAGACTGATAGTGGTGCAGTAAGTGTGATGGGGTCAGGGTGATAGTGATGCAGTAAGTGTGATGGGGTCAGGGTGATAGTGACACAGTAAGTGTGATGGGGTTAGACTGATAGTGGTACAGTAAGTGTGATGGGGTCAGGGTGATAGTGACGCAGTAAGTGTGATGGGGTCAGGGTGATAGTGACGCAATAAGTGTGATGGGGTCAGAGTGATTGTGACACAGCAAGTGTGATGGGGTGAGACTGATAGCCATGCAGTAAGTGTGAGGGGGTCAGGGTGGTAGTGTTACAGTAAGTGTGAGGGGGTCATGGTGATAGTGACGCAGTAAGTGTGAGCGTGTCAGGGTGATCGTGATGCAGTAAGTGTGATTGGGTCAGGATGATAGTGCCGCAGTAAGTGTGATGGGGTCAGGGTGAAATTAACGCAGTAAGTGTGATGCGGTCAGGGTGATAGTGACGCAATAAGTGTGATGGGGTCAGAGTGATTGTGACACAGCAAGTGTGATGGGGTGAGACTGATAGCCATGCAGTAAGTGTGAGGGGGTCAGGGTGGTAGTGTTACAGTAAGTGTGAGGGGGTCATGGTGATAGTGACGCAGTAAGTGTGAGCGTGTCAGGGTGATCGTGATGCAGTAAGTGTGATTGGGTCAGGATGATAGTGCCGCAGTAAGTGTGATGGGGTCAGGGTGAAATTAACGCAGTAAGTGTGATGCGGTCAGGGTGATAGTGACGCAATAAGTGTGATGGGGTCAGAGTGATAGTGACGCAGTAAGTGTGAGGGGGTCAGGGTGGTAGTGTCACAGTAAGTGTGAGGGGGCCATGGTGATAGTGACGCAGTACGTGTGAGGGTGTCAGGGAGATCGTGAGGCATTAAGTGTGAGGGGATCAGTGTGATAATGATACAGTAAGTGCAAGGGGGTCATGGTGGTAATGACGCAGTAAGTGTGAGGGGGTCAGTGTGATTGCGACTCAGTAAGTGTAAGGGAGTCAGGGTGTTAGTGACGCAGTAAGTGTGATGGGGTCAGGGTGATATTGACACAGTATGTGTGAGGGGGGCAGGGTGATAGTGATGCCTTAAGTGTGAGAGGGCAATGGTGATAATGACGCAGTAAATGTGATTGGGTCAGGGTGACAATGATGCAGTAAGTGTGATGGGATCAGGGTGCTGGTGACACAGTAAGTGTGAGGGTGTCATGGTGATAATGACGCAGTAAGTGTGATGGGGTCATATTGATAGTGACGCAATAAGTGTGATGGGGTCAGAGTGATAGCCATGCAGTAGATGTGATGGAGTCAGGGTGATAGTGCCGCAGTAAGTGTGATGGGGTCAGGGTGATAGTGATGCAGTAAGTGTGAGGGGGTCAGGGTGATAGTGACACATTAAGTGTGATGGGGTCAGGGTGATATTGACACAATAATTGTGAGGGGGCCGGGTGATATTGACGCAGTAAGTGTGATAGGGTCAGGGTGATAGTGATGCCTTAAGTGAGAGGGGTCAGGGTGATAGTGACGCAGTAAGTGTGCTGGCGTCAGGGTGACAATGACCCAGTAAGTGTGATGGGGTCAAGGAGATAGTGACGCAGTAAGTGTGAGGGGATCAGGATGATGGTGATGCAATAAGTGTGATGGGGTCAGGATGATAGTGATGCAGTAAGTGTGAGTGGATCAGGGAGATAGTGACACAGTAAGTGTGAGAGGGCCATGGTGATAAAGATGCAGTAAATGTGAGGGGGTCAGGGCGATAGTGACAAAGTAAATGTGATGCGGTCAGCGTGATAGTGATGCAATAAGTATGATGGGGTCAGAGTGATCGTGACGCAGCAAGTGTGATGGGGTGAGACTGATAGCCATGCAGTAAGTGTGATGGGATCAGGGCGATAGTGACGCTGTAAGTGTGTGGGGGTCAGGTTGATAGTGACGCAGTAAGTGTGAGGGGGGTCAGGGTGATATTGACACAGTAAGTGTGAGGGGGGCAGGGTGATATTGACGCGGTAAGTGTGATGTGGTCAGGGTGATATTGCCGCCGTAAGTGTGATGGGGTCAGATTGATAGTGACGCAGTAAGTGTGAGGGGGTCAGGGTGGTAGTGTCACAGTAAGTATGAGGGGGTTATGGTGATAGTGACGCAATAAGTGTGAGGGTGTCTGGGAGATCGCAATGCATTAAGTGTGAGGGGATCAGTGTGATAGTTACATGGTAAGTGCGAGGGGGTCATGGTAATAATGATGCAGTAAGTGTGAGGGGGTCAGTGTGATTGCGACTCAGTAAGTGTGAGGGCGTCGAGGAGACAATGATTCAGCAATTGTGATGGGGTCAGGGTGTTAGTGACGCAGTAAGTGCAGGGGTCAGGGAGATAATGGCGCAATATGTGTAAGGGGTCAGGGTTATAGTGATGCAGGAAATGTGAGGGGATCTGGGTGATAGTGATGCAGTATGTGTGAGGGGGTCGGGGTGATAGTGACGCAGTAAGTGTGAGGGGATCAGGATGATAGTGACACAGTAAGTGTGATGAGGTCAGGGTGATATTGACACAGTAAGTGTGAGGGGGGCAGGGTGATAGTGATGCCTTAAGTGTGAGGGGTCAGGGTGATAGTGACGCAGTAAGTGTGATGGGATCAGGGTGACAGTGATGCAGTACGTGTGATGGGATCAGGCGTGATAGTGACGCAGTAAGTGTGATGGGGTTAGGGTGACAGTGACTCAGTAAGTGTGAGAGGTCCATGGTGATAATGGCGCAGTAAATGTGATGCGGTCATGTTGATAGTGATGCAGTAAGTGTGATGGGATCAGGGTGATAGTGACGCAGTAAGTGTGATAGGGTCAGGGTGACAGTGACTCAGTAAGTGTGAGAGGGCCATGGTGATAATGGTGCAGTAAATGTGATGGGGTCAGGGTGAGAGTGACGCAGTACGTGTGGGGAGGGTCAGGTTGAGAATGACGCAGTAAGTGTGAGGGGGTCAGGGTGGTAGTGTCTCAGTAAATGTGAGGGGGTTATGGTGATAGTGACGCAATAAGTGTGAGGGTGTCTGGGAGATCGTGATGCAGAAAGTGTGAGGCGATCAGTGTGATAGTGACACCGTAAGTGCAAGGGGGTCATGGTGATAATGATGCAGTAAGTGTGAGGGGGTCAGTGTGATTTCGACTCAGTAAGTGTGAGGGGGTCAGGGTGTTAGTGACGCAGTACGTGTGCAGGGGTCAGGGAGATTATGGCGCAATAAGTGTATGGGGTCAGGGATATAGTGATGCAGGAAATGTGAGGGGATCTGGGTGATAGTGACGCAGTAATTGTGAGGGGGTCAGGGTGATAGTGACGCAGTTAGTGTGAGGGGATCAGGATGATAGTGACACAGTAAGTGTGAGCGGGTCAGGGCGACAGTCACGCAGTAAGTGTGATGGTGTCAGGGTGATAGTGATGCAGTAATTGTGAGGGTTCAGGATAATCGCGATGCAGTAAGTGTGATGGGATCAGGGTGATAGTGACACAGTAAGTGTGAGCGGGTCAGGTTGATAGTGACGCAGTAAGTGTGAGGGGGTTATGGTGATAGTGACGCAACAAGTTTGAGGGTGTCTGGGAGATCGTGATGCATTAAGTGTGAGGCGATCAGTGTGATAGTGACACCGTAAGCGCAAGGGGGTCATGATGATAATGATGCAGTAAGTGTGAGGGGGTCATGGTGATAATGACGCTGTAAGTGTGAGGGGGTCAGTGTGATAATGACAATGTACGTGTGAGGGGATCAGGATGATAGTGATGCAGGAAATGTGAGGGGATCTGGGTAATATTGACGCAGTAAGTGTGCAGGGGTCAGGGAGATTATGGCGCAATAAGTGTAAGGGGTCAGGGATATAGTGATGCAGGAAATGTGAGGGGTTTTGGGTGATAGTGACGCAGTAAGTGTGAGGGGGTCAGGGTGATAGTGATGCAGTAAGTGTGAGGGCATCAGGATGATAGTGACACAGTAAGTGTGATGGGGTCAGGGTGACATTGACACAGTAAGTGTCAGGGGGGCAGGGTGATAGTGATGCCTTAAGTGTGATGGGGTCAGGGTGATAGTGATGCAGTAAGTGTGATGGGGTCAGGGTAATAGTGATGCAGTAAGTGTGATGGGATCAGGCGTGATAGTGACGCAGTAAGTGTGATGGGGCCAGGGTGAAAGTGACGCAGTAAATGTGTGAGGGGGTCATGGTGATAATGACGCAGTAAATGTGAGGGGGTCAGTGTGATAGTGACACAGTAAGTGTGATGGGATCAGGATGATAGTGATGGAGAAAGTGTGATGGGGTCAGGGTAATCGTGACTCAGTAAGTGTGAGCGGGTCAGGGCGACAGTGACGCAGTAAGTGTGATGGTGTCAGGGTGATCGTGATGCAGTAAGTGTGAGGGTTCAGGGTGATAGCGATGCAATAAGTGTGAGCGGGTCAGGGTGACAGTGACGCAGTAAGTGTGATGGGGTCAAGGAGATAGTGACGAAGTAAGAGTGAGTGGATCAGGATGATGGTGATGCAATAAGTGAAACGGGGTCAGATTGATAGTGATGCAGTAAGTGCGAGGGGATCAGGGTAATAGTGATGCCGTAAGTGTGATGGGATCAGGGTGATAGTGATGCAGTAAGTGTGAGGGCTCAGGATGATAGTGACGCAGTAAGTGAGAGGGGATCAGGGTGACAGTGACGCAGTAAGTGTGATGGGGTCAGGATGACAGTGATGCAGTAAGTGAGAGGGGATCAGGGTGATAGTGACACAGTAAGTGTGATGGGGTCAGGGTGATAGTGACGCACTATGTGTGAGGGTTCAGGGTGATATTCGATGCAGTACGTCTGAGCGGGTCAGGGTGACAATGTCGCAGTAAGTGTGATGGGGTCAGGGTGTTAGTGACGCAATAAGTGTGATTGTGTCAGGGTGATAGTGATGCATTAAGTGTCATGGGTACAGGGTGATAACAACACACTAAGTGTGAGGGTTAATGGTAACAATAACGCAGTAAGTGTCATGGGGTCAGGGGATAGTGACGCAGTAAGTGTGATGGGGTCAGGGTGATTTTGATGCACGAAGTGTGATGGGACCGGCATGATAGTGACGCAGTAACTGTGAGGGGATCAGGGTGATAGTGACTCAGTACGTGTGAAGGGGTAAGGGAGACAGTGACCCATAATTTTGATGGGGTCAGGGTGTTAGTGACGCAGTAAGTGTGATGGTGTCAGGGTGATAGTGATGCATTAAGAGTGAGAGGATCAGGGTGATAGTGATGCAGTCAGTGTGATGGGTTCAGGGTGATAGCGACACACTAAGTTTGAGGGTTCAGGGTGATATTCGATGCAGTAAGTGTGAGCGGGTCAGGGTGACAATGACTCAGTAAGTGTGATGGGGTCAGGGTGTTAGTGACGCAGTAAGTGTGATGGTGTCAGGATGATAGTGATGCATTAAGTGTGAGGGGATCAGGGTGATAGTGACGCAGTAAATGTGATGGGGTCAGGGTGATCATGACGTAGTAAGTGTGAGGGGATCAGGGTGATAGTGATGCAGTAAGTGTGATGGTTTCAGGGTGATAGCGACACACTAATTGTGAGGGTTCAGGGTGATATTCGATGCAGTAGGTGTGAGCGGGTCAGGGTGACAATGATGCAGGAAGTGTGATGGGGTCAGGGTGATAGTGATGCATGAAGTGTGAGGGGATCAGGGTGATAGCGATGCAGTAAGTGTCATGGGTTCAGGGTGATAGCGACACACTAAGTGTGAGGGTTCAGGGTGACAATAACGCAGTAAGTGTGTTGGCGTCAGGGTGATAGTGACGCAGTAAGTGTGATGGGGTCAGGGTGACAATAACGCAGTAAGTGTGATGGCGTCAGGATGATAGTGACGCAGTAAGGGTGAGAAGATAAGGGTGATAGTGACTCAGTACGTGTCATGGGATCAGTGTGATAGTGATTTAGTAAGTGTGAGGGGGTCAGGGAGACAGTGACCCAGTAATTGTGATGGGGTCAGGCTGTTAGTAACGTAGTAAGTGTGATGGGATCAGGGTGATAGTGACTCTGTAAGTGTGAGTGGGTCATGGTGATAATGACGCAATAAGTGTGATGGGGCCAGAGTGATAGTGACCCAGCAAGTTTGATGGGTTGAGACTGATAGCCATGCAGTAAGTGTGATGGGGTAAGGGTGATAGTGAGTCAGTAAGTGTGAGAGGGCCATGGTGATAATGGCGCAGTAAATGTGATGGGGTCAGGGTGATTTTGATGCACTAAGTGTGATGGGATCTGCGTGATAGTGACGCAGTAACTGTGAGGGGATCAGGGTGATTGTGACTCAGTACGTGTGATGGGATAAGTGTGATAGTGACTCAGTACGTGTGAGGTGGTAAGGGAGACAGTGACCCATAATTTTGATGGGGTCAG
Organism: Chiloscyllium plagiosum; assembly: GCF_037043375.1. NCBI lineage: Eukaryota > Metazoa > Chordata > Chondrichthyes > Orectolobiformes > Hemiscylliidae > Chiloscyllium > Chiloscyllium plagiosum. Next base: position 103,023,334 of record NW_028270151.1, on the reverse strand, counting down.
GGTATTAGTGACACAGTAAGTGTGATGGTGTCAGGCTGTTAGTAATGCAGTAAGTGTGATGGGGTCAGGGTGATCGTGACGCAGTATGTGTGATGGTTTCAGGCTGATAGCGACACGCTAATTGTGAGGGTTCAGGCTGATATCGATGCTGGAAGTGTGAGCGGGTCAGGGTGCCAATGACCCAGTAAGTGTGATGGGGTCAGGGTTTTAGTGACGTAGTAAGTGTGATGGCGTCAGGATGATAATGATGCATTAAGTGTGATGGTTTCAGGGTGATGGCGACACACAAATTGTGAGGGTTCAGGGTGATATTCGATGCAGTAAGTGTGCGCGGGTCAGGGTGACAATGATGCAGTAAGTGTGATGGGGTCAGGGTGATAGTGATGCATTAAGTGTGAGGGGATCAGGGTGATAGTGATGCAGTAAGTGTCATGGGTTCAGGATGATAACGACACTAAGTGTGAGGGTTCAGGGTGACAATAACGCAGTAAGTGTGTTGGCGTCAGGGTGATAGTGACGCAGTAAGTGTGATGTTTTCAGGGTGATAGCGACACACTAATTGTTAGGGTTCAGGGTGATATCGATGCAGTAAGCGTGAGCGGGTCAGGGTGACAATGACTCAGCAAGTGTGATGGGGTCAAGGAGATAGTGACGCAGTAAGTGTGAGTGGATCAGGATGATGGTGATGCAATAAGTGTGATGGGGTCAGGATGATAGTGATGCAGTAAGTGAGAGGGGATCAGGGTGATCGTGACCCAGTAAGTGTGTGGGGGTCAGGGTGATATTGACACAGTAAGTGTGAGGGGGGCTGGGTGATAGTGATGCCTTAAGTGTGAGAGGGCCATGGAAATAATAACACAGTAAATGTGATGGGGTCCCAGTGATAGTGATGCAGTAAGTGTGATGGGGTCAGGGTGATAGTGACTCTGAAAGTGTGAGTGGGTCATGGTGATAATGATGCGATAAGTGTGATGGGGTCAGAGTGATAGTGACGCATCAAGTGTGATGGGGTGAGTCTGATAGCCATGCAGTAAGTGTGATGGGGTCAGGGTGATCGTGACGCAGTAAGTGTGATGGGGTCAGGGTGATAGTGACTCAGTAAGTGTGAGAGGGCCATGGTGATAAAGGCGCTGTAAATGTGATGGGGTTAGGGTGATTTTGATGCACTAAGTGAGATGGGATCGGTGTGATAGTGACGCAGTAACTGTGAGGGGATCAGGGTGATAGTGACTCAGTACGTGTGAGGGGGTAAGGGAGACAGTGACCCATAATTTTGATGGGGTCAGGGTGTTCGTGACGCAGTAAGTGTGATGGTGTCAGGATGATAGTGATGCATTAAGAGTGAGAGGATCAGGGTGATAGTGATGCAGTCAGTGTGATGGGTTCAGGGTGATAGCGACACACTAAGTGTGAGGGTTCAGGGTGATATTCGATGCAGTAAGTGTGAGTGGGTCAGGGTGACAATGACGCAGTAAGTGTGATGGGGTCAGAGTGATAGTGACGCAGCAAGTTTGATGGGGTCAGGGTGATAGTGGTGCAGTAAGTGAGAGGGGATCAGTGTGATAGTGACGCAGTAAATGTGATGGGGTCAGGGTGATCATGACGTAGTAAGTGTGAGGGGATCAGGGTGATAGTGATGCAGTAAGTGTGATGGTTTCAGGGTGGTAGCGACACACTAATTGTGACGGTTCAGGGTGATATCGATGCAGTAAGTGTGAGTGGGTCAGGGTGACAATGACGCAGTAAGTATGATGGGGTCAGAGTGATAGTGACGCAGCAAGTTTGATGGGGTCAGGGTGATAGTGATGCAGTAAGTGAGAGGGGATTAGTGTGATAGTGACGCAGTAAATGTGATGGGGTCAGGGTGATCGTGACGCATTAAGTGTGAGGGGATCAGGGTGATCGTGACTCAGTACGTGTGATGGGATAAGTGTGATAGTGACTCAGTACGTGTGAGGGGGTAAGGGAGATAGTGACCCATAATTTTGATGGGGTCAGGGTATTAGTGACACAGTAAGTGTGATGGTGTCAGGCTGTTAGTAATGCAGTAAGTGTGATGGGGTCAGGGTGATTGTGACGCAGTATGTGTGATGGTTTCAGGGTGATAGCGACACGCTAATTGTGAGGGTTCAGGCTGATATCGATGCAGTAAGTGTGAGCGGGTCAGGGTGACAATGACCCAGTAAGTGTGATGGGGTCAGGGTTTTAGTGACGCAGTAAGTGTGATGGTGTCAGGATGGTAGTGATGCATTAAGTGTGATGGTTTCAGGGTGATAGCGACACACTAATTGTGAGGATTCAGGGTGATATTCGATGCAGTAAGTGTGAGCGGGTCAGGGTGACAATGATGCAGTAAGTGTGATAAGGTCAGGGTGATAGTGATGCATTAAGTGTGAGGGGATCAGGGTGATAGTGATGCAGTAAGTGTCATGGGTTCAGGATGATAGCGACACACTAAGTGTGAGGGTTCAGGGTGACAATAACGCAGTAAGTGTGTTGGCGTCAGGGTGATAGTGACGCAGTAAGTGTGATGTTTTCAGGGTGATAGCGACACACTAATTGTTAGGGTTCAGGGTGATCGTGACGCAGTATGTGTGATGTTTTCAGGGTGACAGCGACACACTAATTGTGAGGGTTCAGGGTGATATCGATGCAGTAAGTGTGAGCGGGTCAGGGTGACAATGAACCAGTAAGTGTGATGGGGTCAGGGTGTTAGTGACGCAGTAAGTGTGATGGTGTCTGGATGATAGTGTTGCATTAAGTGTGAGGGGATCTGGGTGATAGTGATGCAGTAAGTGTGATGGTTTCAGGGTGATAGCGACACACTAATTGTGAGGGTTCAGGGTGATATACGATGCAGTAAGTGTGAGCGGGTCAGGGTGACAATAATGCAGGAAGTGTGATGGGGTCAGGGTGATAGTGATGCATGAAGTGTGAGGGGACCAGGGTGATAGCGATGCAGTAAGTGTCATGGGTTCAGGGTGATAGCGACACACTAATTGTGAGGGTTCAGGTTGATATTCGATGTAGGAAGTGTGCGCGGGTCAGGGTGACAATGATGCAGTAAGTGTGATGGGGTCAGGGTGATAGTATTGCATTAAGTGTGAGGGGATCAGGGTGATAGTGATGCAGTAAGTGTGATGGTTTCAGGGTGATAGCGACACACTAATTGTGAGGGTTCAGGGTGATATTCGATGCAGTAAGTGTGAGCGGGTCAGGGTGACAATGATGCAGGAAGTGTGATGGGGTCAGGGTGATAGTGATGCATTAAGTGTGAGGGGATCAGGGTGATAGTGATGCAGTAAGTGTCATGGGTTCAGGATGATAGCGACACACTAAGTGTGAGGGTTCAGGGTGACAATAACGCAGTAAGTGTGTTGGCGTCAGGGTGATAGTGACGCAATAAGTGTGATGTTTTCAGGGTGATAGCGACACACTAATTGTTAGGGTTCAGGGTGATCGTGACGCAGTATGTGTGATGTTTTCAGGGTGATAGCGACACACTAATTGTGAGGGTTCAGGGTGATATCGATGCAGTAAGTGTGAGCGGGTCAGGGTGACAATGAACCAGTAAGTGTGATGGGGTCAGGGTGTTAGTGACGCAGTAAGTGTGATGGTGTCTGGATGATAGTGTTGCATTAAGTGTGAGGGATCTGGGTGATAGTGATGCAGTAAGTGTGATGGTTTCAGGGTGATAGCGACACGCTAATTGTGAGGGTTCAGGGTGATATTCGATGCAGTAAGTGTGAGCGGGTCAGGGTGACAATGATGCAGGAAGTGTGATGGGGTCAGGGTGATAGTGATGCATGAAGTGTGAGGGGATCAGGGTGATAGCGATGCAGTAAGTGTCATGGGTTCAGGGTGATAGCGACACACTAAGTGTGAGGGTTCAGGGTGACAATAACGCAGTAAGTGTGTTGGCGTCAGGGTGATAGTGACGCAGTAAGTGTGATGGGGTCAGGGTGACAATAACGCAGTAAGCGTGATGGCGTCAGGATGATAGTGATGCAGTAAGGGTGAGGAGATCAGGGTGATAGTGACTCAGTACGTGTCATGGGATCAGTGTGATAGTGATTTAGTAAGTGTGAGGGGGTCAGGGAGACAGTGACCCAGTAATTGTGATGGGGTCAGGCTGTTAGTAACGTAGTAAGTGTGATGGGGGCAGGGTGATCGTGACGCAGTATGTGTGATGGTTTCAGGGTGATAGCGACAAACTAATTGTGAGGGTTCAGGGTGATATCGATGCAGTAAGTGTGAGCGGGTCAGGGTGACAATGACGCAGCAAGTGTGATGGGGTCAACGAGATAGTGACGCAGTAAGTGTGATGGTGTCAGGATGATAGTGACGCACTAAGTGTGAGGGTTCAGGATGATAGTGATGCAGTAAGTGAGAGGGGTCAGGGTGATCGTGACGCAGTACGTGTGAGGGGCTCAGGGTGATAGTGACTCAGTCAGTGTAAGAGGGCCATGGTGATAATGGCGCAGTAAATGTGATGGGGTCAAGGTGATAGTGATGCAGTAATTGAGAGGGGATCAGGGTGATAGTGACGCAGTAAGTGTGATGGGGTCAGGGTGTCACTGACTCAGTAAGTGTGAGAGGGCCATGGTGATAATGTCGCAGTAAATGTGATGTGGTCAGGGTGATAGTGATGCAGTAAGTGTGATGGGATCAGGATGCTAGTGACGCAGTAAGTGTAAGGGGGTCAGGTTGATAGTGACGGAGTAAGTGTGAGGGGGTCAGGGTGGTAGTGTCTCAGTAAGTTTGAGTGGGTTATGGTGATAGTGACGTAATAAGTGTGAGGGTGTCTGGGAGATCGTGATGCATTAAGTGTGAGGCAATCAGTGTGATAGTGACACCGTAAGTGCCAGGGGTCATGGTGATAATGATGCAGTAAGTGTGAGGGGGTCAGTGTAATTGCGACTCAGTAAGTGTGGGGGGGTCAGGGAGACAGTGACGCAGTAAGTGTGCAGGGGTCAGGGAGATTATGGCGCAATAAGTGTAAGGGGTCAGGGATATAGTGATGCAGGAAATGTGAGGGGATCTGGGTGATAGTGACGCAGTAAGTGTGATGGTGTCAGGGTGATAGTGATGCATTAAGAGTGAGAGGAAGAGGGTGATAGTGATGCCGTCAGTGTGATGGGCTCAGGGTGATAGCGACACACTAAGTGTGAGGGTTCAGGGTGATATTCGATGCAGTAAGTGTGAGCGGGTCAGGGTGACAATGTCGCAGTAAGTGTGATGGGGTCAGGGTGTTAGTGACGCAGTAAGTGTGATTGTGTCAGGGTGATAGTGATGCGTTAAGTGTCATGGGTTCAGGGTGATAGCGACACACCAAGTGTGAGGGTTAATGGTGACAATAACGCAGTAAATGTGATGGGGTCTGGGTGATAGTGACGCAGTAAGACTGATGGGGTCAGGGTGATTTTGATGCACTAAGTGTGATGGGGTCAGGGTGACAATAACGCATTAAGTGTGATGGCGTCAGGGTGATAGTGACGCAGTAATTGTGAGGGGATCAGGGTGATAGTGACTCAGTGCGTTTGATGGAATCAGTGTGATAGTGATTTAGTAAGTGTGAGGGGGTCAGGGAGACAGTGACCCAGTAATTGTGATGGGGTCAGGCTGTTAGTAACGCAGTAAGTGAGATGGGGTCAGGGTGATCGTGACGCAGTATGTGTGATGGTTTCAGGGAGATAGCGACACACTGATTGTGAGGGTTCAGGGTGATATCGATGCAGTCAGTGTGAGCGGGTCAGGGTGACAATGACGCAGCAAGTGTGATGGGTTCGGTGATAGTGATGCATTAAGTGTGAGGGGATCAGGGTGATAGTGATGCAATAAGTGTGACGGGGTCAGGATGATAGTGATGCAGTAAGTGAGAGGGGATCAGGATGATAGTGATGCAGTAGGTGAGAGGGGGTCAGGGTGATAGTGACGCAGTAAGTGTGAGGGGATCAGGGTGATAGTGACTCAGTACGTGTGATGGGATCAGTATGATAGTGATTTAGTAAGTGTGAGGGGGTCAGGGAGACAGTAACCCAGTAATTGTGATGGGGTCAGGCTGTTAGTAACGCAGTAAGTGTGATGGGGTCAGGGTGATCGTGACGCAGTATATGTGATGGTTTCAGGGTGATAGCAACACACTAATTGTGACGGTTCAGGGTGATATCGATGCAGTAAGTGTGAGTGGGTCAGGGTGACAATGACGCAGCAAGTGTGATGGGGTCAACGAGTTAGTGACGCAGTAAGTGTGATGGGGTCAAGCTAATAGTGACGCACTAAGTGTGAGGGTTCAGGATGATAGTGACGCAGTAACTGTGAGGGGATCAGGGTGATAGTGACTCAGTGCGTGTAATGGGATCAGTGTGATAGTGACTCAGTACGTGTGAGGGGATAATGGAGACAGTGACCCATAATTTTGATTGGGTCAGGGTGTGAGTGACACAATAAGTGTGAGGGTTCAGGGTGATATTCGATGCAGTATGTGTGAGCGGGTCAGGGTGACAATGACACAGTAAGTGTGATGGGGTCAGGGAGTTAGTGACGCAGTAAGAGTGATGGCGTCAGGGTGATAGTGACGCAGTAATTGTGAGGGGATCAGGGTGATAGTGACTCAGTACGTGTGATTGGATCAGTGTGATAGTGATTTAGTAAGTGTGAGGGGCTCAGAGTGATAATGACTCAGTAAGTGTGATGGGGTCAGGGTGATAGTGACGCAGTAAGTGTGAGGGGTCAGGGTGATAGTGACGCAGTTAGTGTGATAGGTTCAAGGTGATAGTGACGCACTTCACGTGATGGGTTTAGGGTGATAGTGGTGCATTAAGTGTGAGGGGTCAGGGTTATAGTGAAGCAGTAAGTGTGATAGGTTCAGGGTGTTAGTGATGCAGTCAATGTGAGGGGGTCAGGGTGAGAGTGATGCATTAAGTGTGAGGGGTCAGGGTGATAGTGACGCAGTAAGTTTGATGGGGTCAGATTGATAGTGACACAGTAAGTGTGAGGGGATCAGTGTGATAGTGACGCAGTAAGTATGATGGGGTCAGGGTGATAGTGATGCATTAAATGTGCAGGGGTCAGAATGATAGTGATGCAGTACGTGTGATGGGCTGAGGGTGATACTGATGCAGTAAGTGTGATGGGATCAGGGTAATCGTGATGCAGTAAGTGTGATGGGATCAGTGTGATAGTGACACACTAAGTATGCAGGTGTCAGGGAGATTGTGCTGCAGTAAGTGTGAGGGGTTCAGGGATATAATGACGCATTAAATGTAAGGGGGTCAGAATGATAGTGACGCAGTAAGTGTGATGGGGTCAGGGTGATAGTGATGCAGTAACTGTGAGGGGATCAGGGTGATAGTGACACAGTAAGTGTGAGGGGATCAGTGTGATAGTGACTCAGTAAGTGTGAGGGTGTCAGGGAGACTGTGACACAGTAATTGTGATGGGGTAAGGGTGTTAGTGACGCAGTAAGTGTGCAGGGGTCAGGGAGATTATGCCGCAGTAAATGTGAGGGTATCAGGGATATAGTGATGCAGTAAGTGTGATGGGGTCAGGGTAATAGTGATGCAGTAAATGTGATGGGATCAGTGTGATAGTGACTCAGTGAGTGTGAGGGTGTCAGGGAGACAGTGACACAGTAATTGTGATGGGGTCAGGGTGTTAGTGACGCAGTAAGTGTGCAGGGGTCAGGGAGATTATGCCGCAGTAAATGTGAGGGGATCAGGAATATAGTGATGCAGTAAGTGTGAGGGGTCAGGGTAATAGTGATGCAGTAAGTGCGAGTGGATCAGGGTGATAGTGACAAAGTAAGTGTGATGGGGTCAGGTTGATAGTGACACAGTAAGTGTGAGGGGATCAGTGTGATAGTGATGCAGCAAGTGTGATGGGATCAGTGTGATAGTGACTCAGTAAGTGTGAGGGTGTCAGCGAGACTGTGACACAGTAATTGTGATGGGGTAAGGGTGTTAGTGACGCAGTAAGTGTGCAGGGGTCAGGGAGATTATGCCGCAGTAAATGTGAGGGGATCAGGGATATAGTGATGCAGTAAGTGTGATGGGGTCAGGGTAATAGTGATGCAGTAAATGTGATGGGATCCGTGTGATAGTGACTCAGTAAGTGTGAGGGTGTCAGGGAGACAGTGACACAGTAATTGTGATGTGGTCAGGGTGTTAGTGACGCAGTAAGTGTGCAGGGATCAGGGAGATTATGCTGCAGTAAATGTGAGGGGATCAGGGATATAGTGATGCAGTAAGTGTGATGGGGTCAGGGAGATTGTGCCGCAGTAAGTGTGAGGGGTTTAGGGATATAGTGATGCAGTAAATGTGAGGGGATCAGAGTGATAGTGACGCAGTAAGTGTGAGGGTGTCAGGGTAATAGTGATGCAGTAGGTGTGTGAGGATCAGGGTGATAGTGACGCAGTAAGTGTGCAGGTGTCAGGGAGATTGTGCCGCAGTAAGTGTGAGGGGGTCAGGGATATAGTGACGCAGTAAACGTGAGGGGATCAGAGTGATAGTGACGCAGTAAGTGTGATGGGGTCAGGGTGATAGTGACGCTGTAAGTGTGAGGGGATCAGGGTGATAGTGACACAGTAAGTGTGAGGGGATCAGGGGAATAGTGAAGCAGTAAGTGTGATGGGATCAGGGTGATAGTGATGCAGTAAGTGTGATGGGATCAGAGTGATAGTGACGCAGTACGTGTGATGGTTTCAGGGTGATAGTGATGCAATAAGTGTGAGGGGCTCAGAGTGATAATGACTCAGTAAGTGTGATGGGGTCAGGGTGATAGTGACGCAGTAAGTGTGAGGGGTCAGGGTGATAGTGACGCAGTTAGTGTGATAGGTTCAGGGTGATAGTGACGCACTTCATGTGATGGGGTTAGGGTGTTAGTGGTGCATTAAGTGTGAGGGGTCAGGGTGATAGTGACGCAGTAAGTGTGATAGGTTCAGGGTGTTAGTGATGCAGTCAGTGTGAGGGGGTCAGGGTGAGAGTGATGCATTAAGTGTGAGGGGTCAGGGTGATAGTGACGCAGTAAGTTTGATGGGGTCAGATTGATAGTGACACAGTAAGTGTGAGGGGATCAGTGTGATAGTGACGCAGTAAGTGTGATGGCGTCAGGGTGATAGTGACGCAGTAAGTGTGAGCAGGTCAGTGTGATAGTGACGCAGTAAGTGTGATGGGCTCAGGGTGATAGTGATGCATTAAGTGTGCAGGGGTCAGAATGATAGTGATGCAGTACGTGTGATGGGGTCAGGGTGATACTGATGCAGTAAGTGTGATGGGATCAGGGTAATCGTGATGCAGTAAGTGTGATGGGATCAGTGTGATAGTGACACACTAAGTATGCAGGTGTCAGGGAGATTGTGCTGCAGTAAGTGTGAGGGGGTCAGGGATATAATGACGCATTAAATGTAAGAGGGTCAGAGTGATAGTGACGCAGTAAGTGTGATGGGGTCAGGGTGATAGTGATGCAGTAACTGTGAGGGGATCAGGGTGATAGTGACACAGTAAGTGTGAGGGGATCAGTGTGATAGTGACTCAGTAAGTGTGAGGGTGTCAGGGAGACTGTGACACAGTAATTGTAATGGGGTAAGGGTGTTAGTGACGCAGTAAGTGTGCAGGGGTCAGGGAGATTATGCCGCAGTAAATGTGAGGGGATCAGGGATATAGTGATGCAGTAAGTGTGATGGGGTCAGGGTAATAGTGATGCAGTAAATGTTATGGGATCAGTGTGATAGTGACTCAGTGAGTGTGAGGGTGTCAGGGAGACAGTGACACAGTAATTGTGATGGGGTCAGGGTGTTAGTGACGCAGTAAGTGTGCAGGGGTCAGGGAGATTATGCTGCAGTAAATGTGAGGGGATCAGGAATATAGTGATGCAGTAAGTGTGAGGGGTCAGGGTAATAGTGATGCAGTAAGTGCGAGTGGATCAGGGTGATAGTGACAAAGTAAGTGTGATGGGGTCAGGTTGATAGTGACACAGTAAGTGTGAGGGGATCAGTGTGATAGTGATGCAGCAAGTGTGATGGGATCAGTGTGATAGTGACTCAGTAAGTGTGAGGGTGTCAGCGAGACTGTGACACAGTAATTGTGATGGGGTAAGGGTGTTAGTGACGCAGTAAGTGTGCAGGGGTCAGGGAGATTATGCCGCAGTAAATGTGAGGGGATCAGGGATATAGTGATGCAGTAAGTGTGATGGGGTCAGGGTAATAGTGATGCAGTAAATGTGATGGGATCCGTGTGATAGTGACTCAGTAAGTGTGAGGGTGTCAGGGAGACAGTGACACAGTAATTGTGATGTGGTCAGGGTGTTAGTGACGCAGTAAGTGTGCAGGGATCAGGGAGATTATGCTGCAGTAAATGTGAGGGGATCAGGGATATAGTGATGCAGTAAGTGTGATGGGGTCAGGGAGATTGTGCCGCAGTAAGTGTGAGGGGTTCAGGGATATAGTGATGCAGTAAATGTGAGGGGATCAGAGTGATAGTGACGCAGTAAGTGTGAGGGTGTCAGGGTAATAGTGATGCAGTAGGTGTGTGAGGATCAGGGTGATAGTGACGCAGTAAGTGTGCAGGTGTCAGGGAGATTGTGCCGCAGTAAGTGTGAGGGGGTCAGGGATATAGTGACGCAGTAAACGTGAGGGGATCAGAGTGATAGTGACGCAGTAAGTGTGATGGGGTCAGGGTGATAGTGACGCTGTAAGTGTGAGGGGATCAGGGTGATAGTGATACAGTAAGTGTGAGGGGATCAGGGAAATAGTGAAGCAGTAAGTGTGATGGGATCAGGGTGATAGTGATGCAGTAAGTGTGATGGGATCAGAGTGATAGTGACGCAGTACGTGTGATGGTTTCAGGGTGATAGTGATGCAGTAAGTGTGAGGGGCTCAGAGTGATAATGACTCAGTAAGTGTGATGGGGTCAGGGTGATAGTGACGCAGTAAGTGTGAGGGGTCAGGGTGATAGTGACGCAGTTAGTGTGATAGGTTCAGGGTGATAGTGACGCACTTCATGTGATGGGGTTAGGGTGTTAGTGGTGCATTAAGTGTGAGGGGTCAGGGTGATAGTGACGCAGTAAGTGTGATAGGTTCAGGGTGTTAGTGATGCAGTCAGTGTGAGGGGTCAGGGTGATGGTGACGCAGTAAGTTTGATGGGGTCAGATTGATAGTGACACAGTAAGTGTGAGGGGATCAGTGTGATAGTGACGCAGTAAGTGTGATGGCGTCAGGGTGATAGTGACGCAGTAAGTGTGAGCAGGTCAGTGTGATAGTGACGCAGTAAGTGTGATGGGCTCAGGGTGATAGTGATGCATTAAGTGTGCAGGGGTCAGAATGATAGTGATGCAGTACGTGTGATGGGGTCAGGGTGATACTGATGCAGTAAGTGTGATGGGATCAGGGTAATCGTGATGCAGTAAGTGTGATGGGATCAGTGTGATAGTGACACACTAAGTATGCAGGTGTCAGGGAGATTGTGCTGCAGTAAGTGTGAGGGGGTCAGGGATATAATGACGCATTAAATGTAAGAGGGTCAGAGTGATAGTGACGCAGTAAGTGTGATGGGGTCAGGGTGATAGTGATGCAGTAACTGTGAGGGGATCAGGGTGATAGTGACACAGTAAGTGTGAGGGGATCAGTGTGATAGTGACTCAGTAAGTGTGAGGCTGTCAGGGAGACTGTGACACAGTAATTGTAATGGGGTAAGGGTGTTAGTGACGCAGTAAGTGTGCAGGGGTCAGGGAGATTATGCCGCAGTAAATGTGAGGGGATCAGGGATATAGTGATGCAGTAAGTGTGATGGGGTCAGGGTAATAGTGATGCAGTAAATGTTATGGGATCAGTGTGATAGTGACTCAGTGAGTGTGAGGGTGTCAGGGAGACAGTGACACAGTAATTGTGATGGGGTCAGGGTGTTAGTGACGCAGTAAGTGTGCAGGGGTCAGGGAGATTATGCTGCAGTAAATGTGAGGGGATCAGGAATATAGTGATGCAGTAAGTGTGAGGGGTCAGGGTAATAGTGATGCAGTAAGTGCGAGTGGATCAGGGTGATAGTGACAAAGTAAGTGTGATGGGGTCAGGTTGATAGTGACACAGTAAGTGTGAGGGGATCAGTGTGATAGTGATGCAGCAAGTGTGATGGGATCAGTGTGATAGTGACTCAGTAAGTGTGAGGGTGTCAGCGAGACTGTGACACAGTAATTGTGATGGGGTAAGGGTGTTAGTGACGCAGTAAGTGTGCAGGGGTCAGGGAGATTATGCCGCAGTAAATGTGAGGGGATCAGGGATATAGTGATGCAGTAAGTGTGATGGGGTCAGGGTAATAGTGATGCAGTAAATGTGATGGGGTCAGGTTGATAGTGACACAGTAAGTGTGAGGGGATCAGTGTGATAGTGATGCAGCAAGTGTGAGGGGATCAGTGTGATAGTGACTCAGTAAGTGTGAGGGTGTCAGGGAGACTGTGACACAGTAATTGTGATGGGGTAAGGGTGTTAGTGACGCAGTAAGTGTGCAGGGTTCAGGGAGATTATGCCGCAGTAAATGTCAGTGGATCAGGGATATAGTGATGCAGTAAGTGTGATGGGGTCAGGGTAATAGTGATGCAGTAAATGTGATGGGATCCGTGTGATAGTGACTCAGTAAGTGTGAGGGTGTCAGGGAGACAGTGACACAGTAATTGTGATGTGGTCAGGGTGTTAGTGACGCAGTAAGTGTGCAGGGATCAGGGAGATTATGCTGCAGTAAATGTGAGGGGATCAGGGATATAGTGATGCAGTAAGTGTGATGGGGTCAGGGAGATTGTGCCGCAGTAAGTGTGAGGGGTTCAGGGATATAGTGACGCAGTAAATGTGAGGGGATCAGAGTGATAGTGACGCAGTAAGTGTGAGGGTGTCAGGGTAATAGTGATGCAGTAGGTGTGTGAGGATCAGGGTGATAGTGACGCAGTAAGTGTGCAGGTGTCAGGGAGATTGTGCCGCAGTAAGTGTGAGGGGGTCAGGGATATAGTGACGCAGTAAACGTGAGGGGATCAGAGTGATAGTGACGCAGTAAGTGTGATGGGGTCAGGGTGATAGTGACGCAGTAAGTGTGAGGGGATCAGGGTGATAGTGATACAGTAAGTGTGAGGGGATCAGGGGAATAGTGAAGCAGTACGTGTGATGGGATCAGGGTGATAGTGATGCAGTAAGTGTGATGGGATCAGAGTGATAGTGACGCAGTACGTGTGATGGTTTCAGGGTGATAGTGATGCAGTAAGTGTGAGGGGCTCAGAGTGATAATGACTCAGTAAGTGTGATGGGGTCAGGGTGATAGTGACGCAGTAAGTGTGAGGGGTCAGGGTGATAGTGACGCAGTTAGTGTGATAGGTTCAGGGTGATAGTGACGCAATTCATGTGATGGGGTTAGGGTGATAGTGGTGCATTAAGTGTGAGGGGTCAGGGTGATAGTGACGCAGTAAGTGTGATAGGTTCAGGGTGTTAGTGATGCAGTCAGTGTGAGGGGGTCAGGGTGAGAGTGATGCATTAAGTGTGAGGGGTCAGGGTGATAGTGACGCAGTAAGTTTGATGGGGTCAGATTGATAGTGACACAGTAAGTGTGAGGGGATCAGTGTGATAGTGACGCAGTAAGTTTGATGGGGTCAGGGTGATAGTGACGCAGTAAGTGTGAGCAGGTCAGTGTGATAGTGACGCAGTAAGTGTGATGGGCTCAGGGTGATAGTGATGCATTAAGTGTGCAGGGGTCAGAATGATAGTGATGCAGTACGTGTGATGGGGTCAGGGTGTTACTGATGCAGTAAGTGTGATGGGATCAGGGTAATCGTGATGCAGTAAGTGTGATGGGATCAGTGTGATAGTGACACACTAAGTATGCAGGTGTCAGGGAGATTGTGCTGCAGTAAGTGTGAGGGGGTCAGGGATATAATGACGCATTAAATGTAAGGGGGTCAGAGTGATAGTGACGCAGTAAGTGTGATGGGGTCAGGGTGATAGTGATGCAGTAACTGTGAGGGGATCAGGGTGATAGTGACACAGTAAGTGGGAGGGGATCAGTGTGATAGTGACTCAGTAAGTGTGAGGGTGTCAGGGAGACAGTGACACAGTAATTGTGATGGGGTCAGGGTGTTAGTGACGCAGTAAGTGTGCAGGGGTCAGGGAGATTATGCCGCAGTAAATGTGAGGGGATCAGGGATATAGTGATGCAGTAAGTGTGAGGGGTCAGGGTAATAGTGATGCAGTAAGTGCGAGTGGATCAGGGTGATAGTGACAAAGTAAGTGTGATGGGGTCAGGTTGATAGTGACACAGTAAGTGTGAGGGGATCAGTGTGATAGTGATGCAGCAGGTGTGAGGGGATCAGTGTGATAGTGACTCAGTAAGTGTGAGGGTGTCAGGGAGACTGTGACACAGTAATTGTGATGGGGTAAGGTTGTTAGTGACGCAGTAAGTGTGCAGGGTTCAGGGAGATTATGCCGCAGTAAATGTCAGTGGATCAGGGATATAGTGATGCAGTAAGTGTGATGGGGTCAGGGTAATAGTGATGCAGTAAATGTGATGGGATCCGTGTGATAGTGACTCAGTAAGTGTGAGGGTGTCAGGGAGACAGTGACACAGTAATTGTGATGTGGTCAGGGTGTTAGTGACGCAGTAAGTGTGCAGGGATCAGGGAGATTATGCTGCAGTAAATGTGAGGGGATCAGGGATATAGTGATGCAGTAAGTGTGATGGGGTCAGGGAGATTGTGCCGCAGTAAGTGTGAGGGGTTCAGGGATATAGTGACGCAGTAAATGTGAGGGGATCAGAGTGATAGTGACGCAGTACGTGTGAGGGTGTCAGGGTAATAGTGATGCAGTAGGTGTGTGAGGATCAGGGTGATAGTGACGCAGTAAGTGTGCAGGTGTCAGGGAGATTGTGCCGCAGTAAGTGTGAGGGGGTCAGGGATATAGTGACGCAGTAAACGTGAGGGGATCAGAGTGATAGTGACGCAGTAAGTGTGATGGGGTCAGGGTGATAGTGACGCAGTAAGTGTGAGGGGATCAGGGTGATAGTGATACAGTAAGTGTGAGGGGATCAGGGGAATAGTGAAGCAGTAAGTGTGATGGGATCAGGGTGATAGTGATGCAGTAAGTGTGATGGGATCAGAGTGATAGTGACGCAGTACGTGTGATGGTTTCAGGGTGATAGTGATGCAGTAAGTGTGAGGGGCTCAGAGTGATAATGACTCAGTAAGTGTGATGGGGTCAGGGTGATAGTGACGCAGTAAGTGTGAGGGGTCAGGGTGATAGTGACGCAGTTAGTGTGATAGGTTCAGGGTGATAGTGACTCAGTAAGTGTGAGGGTGTCAGGGAGACTGTGACACAGTAATTGTGATGGGGTAAGGTTGTTAGTGACGCAGTAAGTGTGCAGGGTTCAGGGAGATTATGCCGCAGTAAATGTCAGTGGATCAGGGATATAGTGATGCAGTAAGTGTGATGGGGTCAGGGTAATAGTGATGCAGTAAATGTGATGGGATCCGTGTGATAGTGACTCAGTAAGTGTGAGGGTGTCAGGGAGACAGTGACACAGTAATTGTGATGTGGTCAGGGTGTTAGTGACGCAGTAAGTGTGCAGGGATCAGGGAGATTATGCCGCAGTAAATGTGAGGGGATCAGGGATATAGTGATGCAGTAAGTGTGATGGGGTCAGGGAGATTGTGCCGCAGTAAGTGTGAGGGGTTCAGGGATATAGTGACGCAGTAAATGTGAGGGGATCAGAGTGATAGTGACGCAGTACGTGTGAGGGTGTCAGGGTAATAGTGATGCAGTAGGTGTGTGAGGATCAGGGTGATAGTGACGCAGTAAGTGTGCAGGTGTCAGGGAGATTGTGCCGCAGTAAGTGTGAGGGGGTCAGGGATATAGTGACGCAGTAAACGTGAGGGGATCAGAGTGATAGTGACGCAGTAAGTGTGATGGGGTCAGGGTGATAGTGACGCAGTAAGTGTGAGGGGATCAGGGTGATAGTGATACAGTAAGTGTGAGGGGATCAGGGGAATAGTGAAGCAGTAAGTGTGATGGGATCAGGGTGATAGTGATGCAGTAAGTGTGATGGGATCAGAGTGATAGTGACGCAGTACGTGTGATGGTTTCAGGGTGATAGTGATGCAGTAAGTGTGAGGGGCTCAGAGTGATAATGACTCAGTAAGTGTGATGGGGTCAGGGTGATAGTGACGCAGTAAGTGTGAGGGGTCAGGGTGATAGTGACGCAGTTAGTGTGTTAGGTTCAGGGTGATAGTGACGCAATTCATGTGATGGGGTTAGGGTGATAGTGGTGCATTAAGTGTGAGGGGTCAGGGTGATAGTGACGCAGTAAGTGTGATAGGTTCAGGGTGTTAGTGATGCAGTCAGTGTGAGGGGGTCAGGGTGAGAGTGATGCATTAAGTGTGAGGGGTCAGGGTGATAGTGACGCAGTAAGTTTGATGGGGTCAGATTGATAGTGACACAGTAAGTGTGAGGGGATCAGTGTGATAGTGACGCAGTAAGTGTGATGGGGTCAGGGTGATAGTGACGCAGTAAGTGTGAGCAGGTCAGTGTGATAGTGACGCAGTAAGTGTGATGGGCTCAGGGTGATAGTGATGCATTAAGTGTGCAGGGGTCAGAATGATAGTGATGCAGTACGTGTGATGGGGTCAGGGTGTTACTGATGCAGTAAGTGTGATGGAATCAGGGTAATCGTGATGCAGTAAGTGTGATGGGATCAGTGTGATAGTGACACACTAAGTATGCAGGTGTCAGGGAGATTGTGCTGCAGTAAGTGTGAGGGGGTCAGGGATATAATGACGCATTAAATGTAAGGGGGTCAGAGTGATAGTGACGCAGTAAGTGTGATGGGGTCAGGGTGATAGTGATGCAGTAACTGTGAGGGGATCAGGGTGATAGTGACACAGTAAGTGTGAGGGGATCAGTGTGATAGTGACTCAGTAAGTGTGAGGGTGTCAGGGAGACTGTGACACAGTAATTGTGATGGGGTAAGGGTGTTAGTGACGCAGTAAGTGTGCAGGGGTCAGGGAGATTATGCCGCAGTAAATGTGAGGGGATCAGGGATATAGTGATGCAGTAAGTGTGATGGGGTCAGGGTAATAGTGATGCAGTAAGTGTGATGGGATCCGTGTGATAGTGACTCAGTAAGTGTGAGGGTGTCAGGGAGACAGTGACACAGTAATTGTGATGTGGTCAGGGTGGTAGTGACGCAGTAAGTGTGCAGGGATCAGGGAGATTATGCTGCAGTAAATGTGAGGGGATCAGGGATATAGTGATGCAGTAAGTGTGATGGGGTCAGGGAGATTGTGCCGCAGTAAGTGTGAGGGGTTCAGGGATATAGTGACGTAGTAAATGTGAGGGGATCAGAGTGATAGTGACGCAGTAAGTGTGAGGGTGTCAGGGTAATAGTGATGCAGTAGGTGTGTGAGGATCAGGGTGATAGTGACGCAGTAAGTGTGCAGGTGTCAGGGAGATTGTGCCGCAGTAAGTGTGAGGGGGTCAGGGATATAGTGACGCAGTAAACGTGAGGGGATCAGAGTGATAGTGACGCAGTAAGTGTGATGGGGTCAGGGTGATAGTGACGCAGTAAGTGTGAGGGGATCAGGGTGATAGTGATACAGTAAGTGTGAGGGGATCAGGGGAATAGTGAAGCAGTAAGTGTGATGGGATCAGGGTGATAGTGATGCAGTAAGTGTGATGGGATCAGAGTGATAGTGACGCAGTCCGTGTGATGGTTTCAGGGTGATAGTGATGCAGTAAGTGTGAGGGGCTCAGAGTGATAATGACTCAGTAAGTGTGATGGGGTCAGGGTGATAGTGACGCAGTAAGTGTGAGGGGTCAGGGTGATAGTGACGCAGTTAGTGTGATAGGTTCAGGGTGATAGTGACGCACTTCATGTGATGGGGTTAGGGTGATAGTGGTGCATTAAGTGTGAGGGGTCAGGGTGATAGTGACGCAGTAAGTGTGATAGGTTCAGGGTGTTAGTGATGCAGTCAGTGTGAGGGGGTCAGGGTGAGAGTGATGCATTAAGTGTGAGGGGTCAGGGTGATAGTGACGCAGTAAGTTTGATGGGGTCAGATTGATAGTGATGCATTAAGTGTGCAGGGGTCAGAATGATAGTGATGCAGTACGTGTGATGGGATCAGGGTGATAGGGATGCAGTAAGCGAGAGGCGTCAGGGTGATAGTGACGCAGTAAGTGTGATGGGGTCAGGGTGATATTGACGCAGTAAGTGTGAGGGGGCACGGTGATATTGACGCAGTAAGTGTGAGTGGATCAGGATGATAGTGATGCAGTAATTGTGAGGGGTCAGGGTGAGAGTGATGCATTAAGTGTGAGGGGTCAGGGTGATAGTGACGCACTTCGTGTGATGGGGTCAGGGTAATAGTGGTGCATTAAGTGTGAGAGGTCAGGGTGATAGTAACTCAGTAAGTGTGATGGGTCAGATTGATAGCGAAACAATAAGTGTGTGGGGATCAGGGTGATAGTGACACAGTAAGTGTGATGGGATCAGTGTGATAGTGACTCAGTAAGTGTGAGGGTGTCAGGGAGACAGTGACACAGTAATTGTGATGGGGTCAGGGTGTTAGTGACGCAGTAAGTGTGCAGGGGTCAGGGAGATTATGCCGCAGTAAATGTGAGGGGATCAGGGATATAGTGATGCAGTAAGTGTGAGGGGTCAGGGTAATAGTGATGCAGTAAGTGCGAGTGGATCAGGGTGATAGTGACACAGTAAGTGTGATGGGGTCAGGTTGATAGTGACACAGTAAGTGTGAGGGGATCAGTGTGATAGTGATGCAGCAAGTGTGATGGGATCAGTTTGATAGTGACGCAGTAAGTGTGCAGGTGTCAGGGAGATTGTGCCGCAGTACGTGTGAGGGGGTCAGGGATATAGTGACGCAGTAAATGTGAGGGGATCAGAGTGATAGTGACGCAGTAAGTGTGAGGGTGTCAGGGTAATAGCGATACAGTAAGTGTGAGGCGGTCATGGTGATAGTGACACAGTAAGTGTCAGGGGGTCAGGGTGATAGTGACGCAGTAAGTGTGATGGGATCAGTATGATAGTGACTCAGTAAGTGTGAGGGGGTTAGGGAGAGAGTGACCCAGTAATTGTGATGGAGTAATGGTGTTAGTGACGCAGTAAGTGTGCAGGGGTCAGGGAGACTATGCCGCAGTAAGTGCAGTAAATGTGTGGGGACGAGGGTGATAGTGATGCAGTAAGTGTGATGGGGAGAGGGTAATAATGACGAAGTAAGTGTGAGGGGGTCAGTGTGATAGTGACACAGTAAGTGTGAGAGGGTCATGCGGATAGAGATGCAGTAAATGTGATGGGTTCAGGGTGATAGTGACACTGTAAGTGTGATGGGATCAGGGAGTTAGTGACACAGGAAGTGTGAGGGGTTCAGGGTGATAGTGACGCACTAAGTGTGAGGGTTCAGGGTGATAGGGATGCAGTAGGTGTGAGCGGGTCAGGGTGATAGTGACGCAGTAAGTGTGATGGGGTCAGGTTGATAGTGACACAGTAAGTGTGAGGGGATCAGTGTTATAGTGACGCAGCAAGTGTGATGGGGTCGGGGTGTTAGTGATGCAGTAAGAGTGCAGGTGTCAGGGAGATTATGCTGCAGTAAATGTGAGGGGATCAGGGATATAGTGATGCAGTAAGTGTGAGGGGGTCAGAATAATAGTGATGCAGTAATTGTGAGGGGATCAGGGTGATAGTGACACAGTAAGTGTGATGGGGTCATGTTGATAGTGACACAGTAAGTGTGAGGGGATCAGTGTGATAGTGAGGCAGTAAGTGTGATGGGGTCAGGGTGATAGTGACGCAGTAAGTGTGAGCAGGTCAGTGTGATAGTGACGCAGTAAATGTGATGGGCTCAGGGTGATAGTGATGCATTAAGTGTGAGGGGTCAGAATGATAGTGATGCAGTACGTGTGATGGGGTCAGGGATAAAGTGATGCAGTAAGTGTGATGGGATCACTGTAATCGTGATGCAGTAAGTATGCAGGTGTCAGGGAGATTGTGCTGCAGTAAGTGTGAGGGGGTCAGGGATATAGTGACGCAGTAAATGTGAGGGGATCAGAGAGATAGTGACGCAGAGTGATGGGGTCAGTGTGATCGTGATGCAGCAAGTGTGATGGGATCAGAGCGATAGTGACGCAGTACGTGTGATGGTTTCAGGGTGATAGTAATGCAGTAAGTGTGAGGGGCCCAGAGTGATAGTGACTCAGTAAGTGTGAGGGGGTCATGGTGATAATGACTCAGTAAGTGTGAGGGGGTCAGTGTAATAGTGACACAGTAAGTGTGATGGGGTTCATGGTGATAGTGACGCAGTAAGTGTGTGGGGATCAGGGTGTTAGGGATGCAGTAAGTGAGAGGGGTCAGGGTGATAGTGATGCAGTAAGTGTGATGGGATCAGTTTGATAGTGACGCAGTAAGTGTGCAGGTGCCAGGGAGATTGTGCCGCAGTAAGTGTGAGGGGGTCAGGGATATAGTGACGCAGTAAATATGAGGGAATCAGAGTGATAGTGACGCAGTAAGTGTGAGGGTGTCAGGGTGATAGTGACGCAGTTAGTGCGATAGGTTCAGGGTGATAGTGACGCACTTCGTGTGATGGGGTCAGGGTGATAGTGGTGCATTAAGTGTGATGGGTCAGGGTGATAGTGACTCAGTAAGTGTGTTGGGTCAGATTGATAGTGATGCAATAAGTGTGTGGGGATCAGGGTGATATTGACACAGTAAGTGTGATGGGGTCAGGGTAATAGCGATGCAGTAAGTGTGAGAGGGTCATGGTGATAGTGACGCAGTAAGTGTGATGGGATCAGTATGATAGTGACTCAGTAAGTGTGAGGGGGTTAGGGAGAGAGTGACCCAGTAATTGTGATGGGGTAATGGTGTTAGTGACGCAGTAAGTGTGCAGGGGTCAGGGAGACTATGCCGCAGTAAGTGCAAGGGGTCAGGGATATAGTGACGCAGTAAATGTGAGGGGATCAGGGTGATAGTGATGCAGTAAGTGTGATGGGGTCAGGGTGATAATGACGAAGTAAGTGTGAGGGGGTCAGTGTGATAGTGACACAGTAAGTGTGAGAGGGTCATGCGGATAGTGATGCAGGAAGGGTGAGGGATTCAGTGTGATAGTGACGCACTAAGTGTGAGGGTTCAGGGTGATAGGGATGCAGTAAGTGTGCAGCTGTCAAGGAGATTGTGCCGCAGTAAGTGTGAGGGTGTCAGGGATATAGTGACGCAGTAAACGTGAGGGGATCAGAGTGATAGTGACGCAGTAAGTGTGATGGGGTCAGGGTGATAGTGACGCAGTAAGTGTGAGGGGATCAGGGTGATAGTGATACAGTAAGTGTGAGGGGTTCAGGGGAATAGTGAAGCAGTAAGTGTGATGGGATCAGGGTGATAGTGATGCACTAAGTGTGAAGGGATCAGAGTGATAGTGACGCAGTACGTGTGATGGTTTCAGGGTGATAGTGATGCAGTAAGTGTGAGGGGCTCAGAGTGATAATGACTCAGTAAGTGTGATGTGGTTCATGGTGATAGTGACGCAGTAAGTGTGAGGGGATCAGGGTGATAGGGATGCAGTATACGAGAGGGGTCAGGGTGATAGTGACGCAGTAAGTGTGATATGGTCAGGGTGATTTTGACGCAGTAAGTGTGAGGGGGCACGGTGATATTGACGCAGTAAGTGTGAGTGGATCAGGATGATAGTGATGCAGTAAGTGTGAGGGGTCAGGGTGAGAGTGATGCATTAAGTGTGAGGGGTCAGGGTGATAGTTACGCAGTTAGTGGGATCGGTTCAGGGTGATAGTGACGCACCTCGTGTGAGGGGGTCAGGGTAATAGTGGTGCATTAAGTGTGGGAGGTCAGGGTGATAGTGACTCAATAAGTGTGATGGGTCAGATTGATAGCGATGCAATAAGTGTGTGGGGATCAGGGTGATAGTGACACAGTAAGTGTGATGGGATCAGTGTGATAGTGACTCAGTAAGTGTGAGGGTGTCAGGGAGACAGTGACACAGTAATTGTGATGGGGTCAGGGTGTTAGTGACGCAGTAAGTGTGCAGGGGTCAGGGAGATTATGCCGCAGTAAATGTGAGGGGATCAGGGATATAGTGATGCAGTAAGTGTGAGGGGTCAGGGTAATAGTGATGCAGTAAGTGCGAGTGGGTCAGGGTGATAGTGACACAGTAAGTGTGATGGGGTCAGGTTGATAGTGACACAGAAAGTGTGAGGGGGTCAGGGTGATAGTGACGCAGTAAGTGTGAGGCGGTCAGGGTGTAGTGTCACAGTAAGTGTGAGGGGTTCATGGTGATAGTGACGCAGTAAGTGTGAGGGTGTCAGGGAGATCGTGACGCAGTAAGTGTGATGGGTTCAGAGTGATAGTGACGCAGTACGTGTGATGGTTTCAGGGTGGTAGTGATGCATTAAGTGTGAGGGGCCCAGAGTGATAGTGACTCAGTAAGTGTGAGGGGGTCATGCTGATAGTGACGCAGTAAGTGTGTGGGAATCAGGGTGATAGGGATGCAGTAAGTGAGAGGGGTCAGGGTGATAGTGACGCAGTAAGTGTGTGGGAATCAGGGTGATAGGGATGCAGGAAGTGAGAGGGGTCAGGGTGATAGTGACGCAGTAAGTGTGATGGGATCAGTTTGATAGTGACGCAGTAAGTGTGTAGGTGTCAGGGAGATTGTGCTGCAGTAAGTGTGAGGGGGTCAGGGATATAGTGACGCAGTAAATATGAGGGGATCAGAGTGATAGTGACGCAGTAAGTGTGTGCGTGTCAGGGTGATAGTGACGCAGTTAGTGTGATAGGTTCAGGGTGATTGTGACGCACTTCGTGTGATGGGGTCAGGGTGATAGTGGTGCATTAAGTGTGAGGGGTCAGGGTGATAGTGACTCAGTAAGTGTGTTGGGTCAGATTGATAGTGATGCAATAAGTGTGTGGGGATCAGGGTGATATTGACACAGTAAGTGTGATGGGGTCAGGGTGATAGTGACGCAGTAAGTGTGAGGGGTCAGGGTGATAGTGACGCAGTTAGTGTGATAGGTTCAGGCTGATAGTGACGCACTTCATGTGATGGGGTAGGGTGAAAGGGGTGCATTAAGTGTGAGGGGTCAGGGTGATAGTGACGCAGTAAGTGTGATAGGTTCAGGGTGTTAGTGACGCAGCCAGTGTGACGGGGTTAGGGTGAGAGTGATGCATTAAGTGTGAGGGGTCAGGGTGATAGTGACGCAGTAAGTTTGATGGGGTCAGATTGATAGTGACACAGTAGGTGTGAGGGGATCAGTGTGATAGTGACGCAGTAAGTGTGATGGGGTCAGGGTGATAGTTACGCAGTAAGTGTGAGCAGGTCAGTGTGATAGTGACGCAGTAAGTGTGATGGGCTCATGGTGATAGTGATGCATTAAGTGTGCAGGGGTCAGAATGATAGTGATGCAGTACGTGTGATGGGATCAGGGTAATCGTGATGCAGTAAGTGTGATGGGATCAGTGTGATAGTGACACACTAAGTATGCAGGTGTCAGGGAGATTGTGCTGCAGTAAGTGTGAGGGGGTCAGGGATATAATGACGCAGTAAATGTAAGGGGGTCAGAGTGATAGTGACGCAGTAAGTGTGATGGGGTCAGGGTGATAGTGACGCAGTAACTGTGAGGGGATCAGGGTGATAGTGACACAGTAAGTGTGAGGGGATCAGTGTGATAGTGACTCAGTAAGTGTGAGGGTGTCAGGGAGACAGTGACACAGTAATTGTGATGGGGTAAGGGTGTTAGTGACGCAGTAAATGTGCAGGGGTCAGGGAGATTATGCCGCAGTAAATGTGAAGGGATCAGGGATATAGTGATGCAGTAAGTGTGATGGGGTCAGGGTAATAGTGATGCAGTAAGTGTGATGGATCAGTGTGATAGTGACTCAGTAAGTGTGAGGGTGTCAGGGAGACCGTGACACAGTAATTGTGATGGGGTCAGGGTGTTAGTGACGCAGTAAGTGTGCAGGGATCAGGGAGATTATGCTGCAGTAAATGTGAGGGGATCAGGGATATAGTGATGCAGTAAGTGTGATGGGGTCAGGGAGATTGTGCCGCAGTAAGTGTGAGGGGGTCAGGGATATAGTGAGGCAGTAAATGTGAGGGGATCAGAGTGATAGTGACGCAGTAAGTGTGAGGGTGTCAGGGTAATAGTGATGCAGTAGGTGTGTGAGGATCAGGGTGATAGTGACGCAGTAAGTGTGCAGGTGTCAAGGAGATTGTGCCGCAGTAAGTGTGAGGGGGTCAGGGATTTAGTGACGCAGTAAACGTGAGGGGATCAGAGTGATAGTGACGCAGTAAGTGTGATGGGGTCAGGGTGATAGTGACGCAGTAAGTGTGAGGGGATCAGGGTGATAGTGATACAGTAAGTGTGAGGGGATCAGGGGAATAGTGAAGAAGTAAGCGTGATGGGATCAGGGTGATAGTGATGCTGTAAGTGTGAAGGGATCAGAGTGATAGTGACGCAGTACGTGTGATGGTTTCAGGGTGATAGTGATGCAGTAAGTGTGAGGGGCTCAGAGTGATAATGACTCAGTAAGTGTGATGGGGTTCATGGTGATAGTGACGCAGTAAGTGTGAGGGGATCAGGGTGATAGGGATGCAGTAAGCGAGAGGGGTCAGGGTGATAGTGACGCAGTAAGTGTGATGGGGTCAGGGTGATTTTGACGCAGTAAGTGTGAGGGGGCACGGTGATATTGACGCAGTAAGTGTGAGTGGATCAGGATGATAGTGATGCAGTAAGTGTGAGGGGTCAGGGTGAGAGTGATGCATTAAGTGTGAGGGGTCAGGGTGATAGTTACGCAGTTAGTGGGATAGGTTCAGGGTGATAGTGACGCACCTCGTGTGATGGGGTCAGGGTAATAGTGGTGCATTAAGTGTGAGAGGTCAGGGTGATAGTGACTCAGTAAGTGTGATGGGATCAGTGTGATAGTGACTCAGTAAGTGTGAGGGTGTGAGGGAGACAGTGACACAGTAATTGTGATGGGGTCAGGGTGTTAGTGACGCAGTAAGTGTGCAGTGGTCAGGGAGATTATGCCGCAGTAAATGTGAGGGGATCAGGGATATAGTGATGCAGTAAGTGTGAGGGGTCAGGGTAATAGTGATGCAGTAAGTGCGAGTGGGTCAGGGTGATAGTGACACAGTAAGTGTGATGGGGTCAGGTTGATAGTGACACAATAAGTGTGAGGGGATCAGTGTGATAGTGATGCAGTAAGTGTGATGGGATCAGTTTGATAGTGACGCAGTAAGTGTGCAGGTGTCAGGGAGATTGTGCCGCAGTACGTGTGAGGGGGTCAGGGATATAGTGACGCAGTAAATGTGATGGGATCAGAGTGATAGTGACGCAGTAAGTATGAAGGTGTCAGGGTAATAGCGATGCAGTAAGTGTGAGGGGGTCATGGTGATAGTAACACAGTAAGTGTCAGGGGGTCAGGGTGATAGTGACGCAGTAAGTGTGATGGGATCAGTATGATAGTGACTCAGTAAGTGTGAGGGGGTTAGGGAGAGAGTGACCCAGTAATTGTGATGGTGTAATGGTGTTAGTGACGCAGTAAGTGTGCAGGGGTCAGGGAGACTATGCCGCAGTAAGTGCAAGGGGTCAGGGATATACTGACGCAGTAAATGTGAGGGGACGAGGGTGATAGTGATGCAGAAGTGTGATGGGGTCAGGGTGATAATGACGAAGTAAGTGTGAGGGGGTCAATGTGATAGTGACACAGTAAGTGTCAGAGGGTCATGCTGATAGTGATGCAGTAAGTGTGATGGGTTCAGGGTGATAGTGACACTGTAAGTGTGATGGGATCAGGGGGTTAGTGACGCAGGAAGTGTGAGGGGTTCAGGGTGATCGTGACGCACTAAGTGTGAGGGTTCAGGGTGATAGGGATGCAGTAAGTGTGAGCGGGTCAGGGTGATAGTGACGCAGTAAGTGTGATGGGGTCAGGTTGATAGTGACACAGTAAGTGTGAGGGGATCAGTGTTATAGTGACGCAGCAAGTGTGATGGGGTCAGGGTGTTAGTGATGCAGTAAGAGTGCAGGTGTCAGGGTGATTATGCTGCAGTAAATGTGAGGGGATCAGGGATATAGTGATGCAGTAAGTGTGAGGGGGTCAGAATAATAGTGATGCAGTAATTGTGAGGGGATCGGGGTGATAGTGACACTGTAAGTGTGATGGGGTCATGTTGATAGTGACACAGTAAGTGTGAGGGGATCAGTGTGATAGTGACGCAGTAAGTGTGATGGGGTCAGGGTGAGAGTGACGCAGTAAGTGTGAGCAGGTCAGTGTGATAGTGACGCAGTAAATGTGATGGGCTCAGGATGATAGTGATGCATTAAATGTGAGTGGTCAGAATGATAGTGATGCAGTACGTGTGATGGGGTCAGGGATAAAGTGATGTAGTATGTGTGATGGGATCACTGTAATCGTGATGCAGTAAGGATGCAGGTGTCAGGGAGATTGTGCTGCAGTAAGTGTGAGGGGGTCAGGGATATAGTGACACAGTAAATGTGATGGGATCAGAGTGATAGTGAGGCAGTACGTCTGATGGTTTCAGGGTGATAGTGATGCAGTAAGTGTGAGGGGCCCAGAGTGATAGTGACTCAGTAAGTGTGAGGGGGTCATGGTGATAATGACTCAGTAAGTGTGGGGCGTCAGTGTAATAGTGACACAGTAAGTGTGATGGGGTTCATGGTAATAGTGACGCAGTAAGTGTGTGGGGATCAGGGTGATAGGGATGCAGTAAGTGAGAGGGGTCAGGGTGATAGTGATGCAGTAAGTGTGATGGGATCAGTTTGATAGTGACGCAGTAAGTGTGCAGGTGTCATGGAGATTGTGCCGCAGTAAGTGTGAGGGGGTCAGGGATATAGTGACGCAGTAAATATGAGGGGATCAGAGTAATAGTGACGCAGTAAGTGTGAGGGTGTCAGGGCGATAGTGACACAGTTAGTGTGATAGGTTCAGGGTGATAGTGGTGCATTAAGTGTGAGGGGTCAGTGTGATAGTGACTCAGTAAATGTGTTGGGTCAGAATGATAGTGATGCAATAAGTGTGTGGGGATCAGGGTGATATTGACACAGTAAGTGTGATGGGGTCAGGGTAATAGCGATGCAGTAAGTTTGAGAGGGTCATGGTGATAGTGACACAGTAAGTGTCAGGGGGTCAGGGTGATAGTGACGCAGTAAGTGTGATAGGATCAGTATGATAGTGACTCAGTAAGTGTGAGGGGGTTAGGGAGAGACTGACCCAGTAATTGTGATGGTGTAATGGTGTTAGTGACGCAGTAAGTGTGAGGGGGTCAGGGATATAGTGACGCAGTAAACGTGAGGGGATCAGAGTGATAGTGACGCAGTAAGTGTGATGGGGTCAGGGTGATAGTGACGCAGTAAGTGTGAGGGGATCAGGGTGATAGTGATACAGTAAGTGTGAGGGGATCAGGGGAATAGTGAAGCAGTAAGTGTGATGGGATCAGGGTGATAGTGATGCAGTAAGTGTGATGGGATCAGAGTGATAGTGACGCAGTACGTGTGATGGTTTCAGGGTGATAGTGATGCAGTAAGTGTGAGGGGCTCAGAGTGATAATGACTCAGTAAGTGTGATGGGGTCAGGGTGATAGTGACGCAGTAAGTGTGAGGGGTCAGGGTGATAGTGACGCAGTTAGTGTGATAGGTTCAGGGTGATAGTGACTCAGTAAGTGTGAGGGTGTCAGGGAGACTGTGACACAGTAATTGTGATGGGGTAAGGTTGTTAGTGACGCAGTAAGTGTGCAGGGTTCAGGGAGATTATGCCGCAGTAAATGTCAGTGGATCAGGGATATAGTGATGCAGTAAGTGTGATGGGGTCAGGGTAATAGTGATGCAGTAAATGTGATGGGATCCGTGTGATAGTGACTCAGTAAGTGTGAGGGTGTCAGGGAGACAGTGACACAGTAATTGTGATGTGGTCAGGGTGTTAGTGACGCAGTAAGTGTGCAGGGATCAGGGAGATTATGCCGCAGTAAATGTGAGGGGATCAGGGATATAGTGATGCAGTAAGTGTGATGGGGTCAGGGAGATTGTGCCGCAGTAAGTGTGAGGGGTTCAGGGATATAGTGACGCAGTAAATGTGAGGGGATCAGAGTGATAGTGACGCAGTACGTGTGAGGGTGTCAGGGTAATAGTGATGCAGTAGGTGTGTGAGGATCAGGGTGATAGTGACGCAGTAAGTGTGCAGGTGTCAGGGAGATTGTGCCGCAGTAAGTGTGAGGGGGTCAGGGATATAGTGACGCAGTAAACGTGAGGGGATCAGAGTGATAGTGACGCAGTAAGTGTGATGGGGTCAGGGTGATAGTGACGCAGTAAGTGTGAGGGGATCAGGGTGATAGTGATACAGTAAGTGTGAGGGGATCAGGGGAATAGTGAAGCAGTAAGTGTGATGGGATCAGGGTGATAGTGATGCAGTAAGTGTGATGGGATCAGAGTGATAGTGACGCAGTACGTGTGATGGTTTCAGGGTGATAGTGATGCAGTAAGTGTGAGGGGCTCAGAGTGATAATGACTCAGTAAGTGTGATGGGGTCAGGGTGATAGTGACGCAGTAAGTGTGAGGGGTCAGGGTGATAGTGACGCAGTTAGTGTGTTAGGTTCAGGGTGATAGTGACGCAATTCATGTGATGGGGTTAGGGTGATAGTGGTGCATTAAGTGTGAGGGGTCAGGGTGATAGTGACGCAGTAAGTGTGATAGGTTCAGGGTGTTAGTGATGCAGTCAGTGTGAGGGGGTCAGGGTGAGAGTGATGCATTAAGTGTGAGGGGTCAGGGTGATAGTGACGCAGTAAGTTTGATGGGGTCAGATTGATAGTGACACAGTAAGTGTGAGGGGATCAGTGTGATAGTGACGCAGTAAGTGTGATGGGGTCAGGGTGATAGTGACGCAGTAAGTGTGAGCAGGTCAGTGTGATAGTGACGCAGTAAGTGTGATGGGCTCAGGGTGATAGTGATGCATTAAGTGTGCAGGGGTCAGAATGATAGTGATGCAGTACGTGTGATGGGGTCAGGGTGTTACTGATGCAGTAAGTGTGATGGGATCAGGGTAATCGTGATGCAGTAAGTGTGATGGGATCAGTGTGATAGTGACACACTAAGTATGCAGGTGTCAGGGAGATTGTGCTGCAGTAAGTGTGAGGGGGTCAGGGATATAATGACGCATTAAATGTAAGGGGGTCAGAGTGATAGTGACGCAGTAAGTGTGATGGGGTCAGGGTGATAGTGATGCAGTAACTGTGAGGGGATCAGGGTGATAGTGACACAGTAAGTGTGAGGGGATCAGTGTGATAGTGACTCAGTAAGTGTGAGGGTGTCAGGGAGACTGTGACACAGTAATTGTGATGGGGTAAGGGTGTTAGTGACGCAGTAAGTGTGCACGGGTCAGGGAGATTATGCCGCAGTAAATGTGAGGGGATCAGGGATATAGTGATGCAGTAAGTGTGATGGGGTCAGGGTAATA
The DNA here is from genome assembly GCF_037043375.1 of Chiloscyllium plagiosum. Classification (NCBI taxonomy): domain Eukaryota; kingdom Metazoa; phylum Chordata; class Chondrichthyes; order Orectolobiformes; family Hemiscylliidae; genus Chiloscyllium; species Chiloscyllium plagiosum. The sequence continues at coordinate 102,993,839 of NW_028270151.1, read as the reverse complement.
GTGATGCAGTAAGTGTGATGGGATCCGTGTGATAGTGACTCAGTAAGTGTGAGGGTGTCAGGGAGACAGTGACACAGTAATTGTGATGTGGTCAGGGTGGTAGTGACGCAGTAAGTGTGCAGGGATCAGGGAGATTATGCTGCAGTAAATGTGAGGGGATCAGGGATATAGTGATGCAGTAAGTGTGATGGGGTCAGGGAGATTGTGCCGCAGTAAGTGTGAGGGGTTCAGGGATATAGTGACGTAGTAAATGTGAGGGGATCAGAGTGATAGTGACGCAGTAAGTGTGAGGGTGTCAGGGTAATAGTGATGCAGTAGGTGTGTGAGGATCAGGGTGATAGTGACGCAGTAAGTGTGCAGGTGTCAGGGAGATTGTGCCGCAGTAAGTGTGAGGGGGTCAGGGATATAGTGACGCAGTAAACGTGAGGGGATCAGAGTGATAGTGACGCAGTAAGTGTGATGGGGTCAGGGTGATAGTGACGCAGTAAGTGTGAGGGGATCAGGGTGATAGTGATACAGTAAGTGTGAGGGGATCAGGGGAATAGTGAAGCAGTAAGTGTGATGGGATCAGGGTGATAGTGATGCAGTAAGTGTGATGGGATCAGAGTGATAGTGACGCAGTCCGTGTGATGGTTTCAGGGTGATAGTGATGCAGTAAGTGTGAGGGGCTCAGAGTGATAATGACTCAGTAAGTGTGATGGGGTCAGGGTGATAGTGACGCAGTAAGTGTGAGGGGTCAGGGTGATAGTGACGCAGTTAGTGTGATAGGTTCAGGGTGATAGTGACGCACTTCATGTGATGGGGTTAGGGTGATAGTGGTGCATTAAGTGTGAGGGGTCAGGGTGATAGTGACGCAGTAAGTGTGATAGGTTCAGGGTGTTAGTGATGCAGTCAGTGTGAGGGGGTCAGGGTGAGAGTGATGCATTAAGTGTGAGGGGTCAGGGTGATAGTGACGCAGTAAGTTTGATGGGGTCAGATTGATAGTGATGCATTAAGTGTGCAGGGGTCAGAATGATAGTGATGCAGTACGTGTGATGGGATCAGGGTGATAGGGATGCAGTAAGCGAGAGGCGTCAGGGTGATAGTGACGCAGTAAGTGTGATGGGGTCAGGGTGATATTGACGCAGTAAGTGTGAGGGGGCACGGTGATATTGACGCAGTAAGTGTGAGTGGATCAGGATGATAGTGATGCAGTAATTGTGAGGGGTCAGGGTGAGAGTGATGCATTAAGTGTGAGGGGTCAGGGTGATAGTGACGCACTTCGTGTGATGGGGTCAGGGTAATAGTGGTGCATTAAGTGTGAGAGGTCAGGGTGATAGTAACTCAGTAAGTGTGATGGGTCAGATTGATAGCGAAACAATAAGTGTGTGGGGATCAGGGTGATAGTGACACAGTAAGTGTGATGGGATCAGTGTGATAGTGACTCAGTAAGTGTGAGGGTGTCAGGGAGACAGTGACACAGTAATTGTGATGGGGTCAGGGTGTTAGTGACGCAGTAAGTGTGCAGGGGTCAGGGAGATTATGCCGCAGTAAATGTGAGGGGATCAGGGATATAGTGATGCAGTAAGTGTGAGGGGTCAGGGTAATAGTGATGCAGTAAGTGCGAGTGGATCAGGGTGATAGTGACACAGTAAGTGTGATGGGGTCAGGTTGATAGTGACACAGTAAGTGTGAGGGGATCAGTGTGATAGTGATGCAGCAAGTGTGATGGGATCAGTTTGATAGTGACGCAGTAAGTGTGCAGGTGTCAGGGAGATTGTGCCGCAGTACGTGTGAGGGGGTCAGGGATATAGTGACGCAGTAAATGTGAGGGGATCAGAGTGATAGTGACGCAGTAAGTGTGAGGGTGTCAGGGTAATAGCGATACAGTAAGTGTGAGGCGGTCATGGTGATAGTGACACAGTAAGTGTCAGGGGGTCAGGGTGATAGTGACGCAGTAAGTGTGATGGGATCAGTATGATAGTGACTCAGTAAGTGTGAGGGGGTTAGGGAGAGAGTGACCCAGTAATTGTGATGGAGTAATGGTGTTAGTGACGCAGTAAGTGTGCAGGGGTCAGGGAGACTATGCCGCAGTAAGTGCAGTAAATGTGTGGGGACGAGGGTGATAGTGATGCAGTAAGTGTGATGGGGAGAGGGTAATAATGACGAAGTAAGTGTGAGGGGGTCAGTGTGATAGTGACACAGTAAGTGTGAGAGGGTCATGCGGATAGAGATGCAGTAAATGTGATGGGTTCAGGGTGATAGTGACACTGTAAGTGTGATGGGATCAGGGAGTTAGTGACACAGGAAGTGTGAGGGGTTCAGGGTGATAGTGACGCACTAAGTGTGAGGGTTCAGGGTGATAGGGATGCAGTAGGTGTGAGCGGGTCAGGGTGATAGTGACGCAGTAAGTGTGATGGGGTCAGGTTGATAGTGACACAGTAAGTGTGAGGGGATCAGTGTTATAGTGACGCAGCAAGTGTGATGGGGTCGGGGTGTTAGTGATGCAGTAAGAGTGCAGGTGTCAGGGAGATTATGCTGCAGTAAATGTGAGGGGATCAGGGATATAGTGATGCAGTAAGTGTGAGGGGGTCAGAATAATAGTGATGCAGTAATTGTGAGGGGATCAGGGTGATAGTGACACAGTAAGTGTGATGGGGTCATGTTGATAGTGACACAGTAAGTGTGAGGGGATCAGTGTGATAGTGAGGCAGTAAGTGTGATGGGGTCAGGGTGATAGTGACGCAGTAAGTGTGAGCAGGTCAGTGTGATAGTGACGCAGTAAATGTGATGGGCTCAGGGTGATAGTGATGCATTAAGTGTGAGGGGTCAGAATGATAGTGATGCAGTACGTGTGATGGGGTCAGGGATAAAGTGATGCAGTAAGTGTGATGGGATCACTGTAATCGTGATGCAGTAAGTATGCAGGTGTCAGGGAGATTGTGCTGCAGTAAGTGTGAGGGGGTCAGGGATATAGTGACGCAGTAAATGTGAGGGGATCAGAGAGATAGTGACGCAGAGTGATGGGGTCAGTGTGATCGTGATGCAGCAAGTGTGATGGGATCAGAGCGATAGTGACGCAGTACGTGTGATGGTTTCAGGGTGATAGTAATGCAGTAAGTGTGAGGGGCCCAGAGTGATAGTGACTCAGTAAGTGTGAGGGGGTCATGGTGATAATGACTCAGTAAGTGTGAGGGGGTCAGTGTAATAGTGACACAGTAAGTGTGATGGGGTTCATGGTGATAGTGACGCAGTAAGTGTGTGGGGATCAGGGTGTTAGGGATGCAGTAAGTGAGAGGGGTCAGGGTGATAGTGATGCAGTAAGTGTGATGGGATCAGTTTGATAGTGACGCAGTAAGTGTGCAGGTGCCAGGGAGATTGTGCCGCAGTAAGTGTGAGGGGGTCAGGGATATAGTGACGCAGTAAATATGAGGGAATCAGAGTGATAGTGACGCAGTAAGTGTGAGGGTGTCAGGGTGATAGTGACGCAGTTAGTGCGATAGGTTCAGGGTGATAGTGACGCACTTCGTGTGATGGGGTCAGGGTGATAGTGGTGCATTAAGTGTGATGGGTCAGGGTGATAGTGACTCAGTAAGTGTGTTGGGTCAGATTGATAGTGATGCAATAAGTGTGTGGGGATCAGGGTGATATTGACACAGTAAGTGTGATGGGGTCAGGGTAATAGCGATGCAGTAAGTGTGAGAGGGTCATGGTGATAGTGACGCAGTAAGTGTGATGGGATCAGTATGATAGTGACTCAGTAAGTGTGAGGGGGTTAGGGAGAGAGTGACCCAGTAATTGTGATGGGGTAATGGTGTTAGTGACGCAGTAAGTGTGCAGGGGTCAGGGAGACTATGCCGCAGTAAGTGCAAGGGGTCAGGGATATAGTGACGCAGTAAATGTGAGGGGATCAGGGTGATAGTGATGCAGTAAGTGTGATGGGGTCAGGGTGATAATGACGAAGTAAGTGTGAGGGGGTCAGTGTGATAGTGACACAGTAAGTGTGAGAGGGTCATGCGGATAGTGATGCAGGAAGGGTGAGGGATTCAGTGTGATAGTGACGCACTAAGTGTGAGGGTTCAGGGTGATAGGGATGCAGTAAGTGTGCAGCTGTCAAGGAGATTGTGCCGCAGTAAGTGTGAGGGTGTCAGGGATATAGTGACGCAGTAAACGTGAGGGGATCAGAGTGATAGTGACGCAGTAAGTGTGATGGGGTCAGGGTGATAGTGACGCAGTAAGTGTGAGGGGATCAGGGTGATAGTGATACAGTAAGTGTGAGGGGTTCAGGGGAATAGTGAAGCAGTAAGTGTGATGGGATCAGGGTGATAGTGATGCACTAAGTGTGAAGGGATCAGAGTGATAGTGACGCAGTACGTGTGATGGTTTCAGGGTGATAGTGATGCAGTAAGTGTGAGGGGCTCAGAGTGATAATGACTCAGTAAGTGTGATGTGGTTCATGGTGATAGTGACGCAGTAAGTGTGAGGGGATCAGGGTGATAGGGATGCAGTATACGAGAGGGGTCAGGGTGATAGTGACGCAGTAAGTGTGATATGGTCAGGGTGATTTTGACGCAGTAAGTGTGAGGGGGCACGGTGATATTGACGCAGTAAGTGTGAGTGGATCAGGATGATAGTGATGCAGTAAGTGTGAGGGGTCAGGGTGAGAGTGATGCATTAAGTGTGAGGGGTCAGGGTGATAGTTACGCAGTTAGTGGGATCGGTTCAGGGTGATAGTGACGCACCTCGTGTGAGGGGGTCAGGGTAATAGTGGTGCATTAAGTGTGGGAGGTCAGGGTGATAGTGACTCAATAAGTGTGATGGGTCAGATTGATAGCGATGCAATAAGTGTGTGGGGATCAGGGTGATAGTGACACAGTAAGTGTGATGGGATCAGTGTGATAGTGACTCAGTAAGTGTGAGGGTGTCAGGGAGACAGTGACACAGTAATTGTGATGGGGTCAGGGTGTTAGTGACGCAGTAAGTGTGCAGGGGTCAGGGAGATTATGCCGCAGTAAATGTGAGGGGATCAGGGATATAGTGATGCAGTAAGTGTGAGGGGTCAGGGTAATAGTGATGCAGTAAGTGCGAGTGGGTCAGGGTGATAGTGACACAGTAAGTGTGATGGGGTCAGGTTGATAGTGACACAGAAAGTGTGAGGGGGTCAGGGTGATAGTGACGCAGTAAGTGTGAGGCGGTCAGGGTGTAGTGTCACAGTAAGTGTGAGGGGTTCATGGTGATAGTGACGCAGTAAGTGTGAGGGTGTCAGGGAGATCGTGACGCAGTAAGTGTGATGGGTTCAGAGTGATAGTGACGCAGTACGTGTGATGGTTTCAGGGTGGTAGTGATGCATTAAGTGTGAGGGGCCCAGAGTGATAGTGACTCAGTAAGTGTGAGGGGGTCATGCTGATAGTGACGCAGTAAGTGTGTGGGAATCAGGGTGATAGGGATGCAGTAAGTGAGAGGGGTCAGGGTGATAGTGACGCAGTAAGTGTGTGGGAATCAGGGTGATAGGGATGCAGGAAGTGAGAGGGGTCAGGGTGATAGTGACGCAGTAAGTGTGATGGGATCAGTTTGATAGTGACGCAGTAAGTGTGTAGGTGTCAGGGAGATTGTGCTGCAGTAAGTGTGAGGGGGTCAGGGATATAGTGACGCAGTAAATATGAGGGGATCAGAGTGATAGTGACGCAGTAAGTGTGTGCGTGTCAGGGTGATAGTGACGCAGTTAGTGTGATAGGTTCAGGGTGATTGTGACGCACTTCGTGTGATGGGGTCAGGGTGATAGTGGTGCATTAAGTGTGAGGGGTCAGGGTGATAGTGACTCAGTAAGTGTGTTGGGTCAGATTGATAGTGATGCAATAAGTGTGTGGGGATCAGGGTGATATTGACACAGTAAGTGTGATGGGGTCAGGGTGATAGTGACGCAGTAAGTGTGAGGGGTCAGGGTGATAGTGACGCAGTTAGTGTGATAGGTTCAGGCTGATAGTGACGCACTTCATGTGATGGGGTAGGGTGAAAGGGGTGCATTAAGTGTGAGGGGTCAGGGTGATAGTGACGCAGTAAGTGTGATAGGTTCAGGGTGTTAGTGACGCAGCCAGTGTGACGGGGTTAGGGTGAGAGTGATGCATTAAGTGTGAGGGGTCAGGGTGATAGTGACGCAGTAAGTTTGATGGGGTCAGATTGATAGTGACACAGTAGGTGTGAGGGGATCAGTGTGATAGTGACGCAGTAAGTGTGATGGGGTCAGGGTGATAGTTACGCAGTAAGTGTGAGCAGGTCAGTGTGATAGTGACGCAGTAAGTGTGATGGGCTCATGGTGATAGTGATGCATTAAGTGTGCAGGGGTCAGAATGATAGTGATGCAGTACGTGTGATGGGATCAGGGTAATCGTGATGCAGTAAGTGTGATGGGATCAGTGTGATAGTGACACACTAAGTATGCAGGTGTCAGGGAGATTGTGCTGCAGTAAGTGTGAGGGGGTCAGGGATATAATGACGCAGTAAATGTAAGGGGGTCAGAGTGATAGTGACGCAGTAAGTGTGATGGGGTCAGGGTGATAGTGACGCAGTAACTGTGAGGGGATCAGGGTGATAGTGACACAGTAAGTGTGAGGGGATCAGTGTGATAGTGACTCAGTAAGTGTGAGGGTGTCAGGGAGACAGTGACACAGTAATTGTGATGGGGTAAGGGTGTTAGTGACGCAGTAAATGTGCAGGGGTCAGGGAGATTATGCCGCAGTAAATGTGAAGGGATCAGGGATATAGTGATGCAGTAAGTGTGATGGGGTCAGGGTAATAGTGATGCAGTAAGTGTGATGGATCAGTGTGATAGTGACTCAGTAAGTGTGAGGGTGTCAGGGAGACCGTGACACAGTAATTGTGATGGGGTCAGGGTGTTAGTGACGCAGTAAGTGTGCAGGGATCAGGGAGATTATGCTGCAGTAAATGTGAGGGGATCAGGGATATAGTGATGCAGTAAGTGTGATGGGGTCAGGGAGATTGTGCCGCAGTAAGTGTGAGGGGGTCAGGGATATAGTGAGGCAGTAAATGTGAGGGGATCAGAGTGATAGTGACGCAGTAAGTGTGAGGGTGTCAGGGTAATAGTGATGCAGTAGGTGTGTGAGGATCAGGGTGATAGTGACGCAGTAAGTGTGCAGGTGTCAAGGAGATTGTGCCGCAGTAAGTGTGAGGGGGTCAGGGATTTAGTGACGCAGTAAACGTGAGGGGATCAGAGTGATAGTGACGCAGTAAGTGTGATGGGGTCAGGGTGATAGTGACGCAGTAAGTGTGAGGGGATCAGGGTGATAGTGATACAGTAAGTGTGAGGGGATCAGGGGAATAGTGAAGAAGTAAGCGTGATGGGATCAGGGTGATAGTGATGCAGTAAGTGTGAAGGGATCAGAGTGATAGTGACGCAGTACGTGTGATGGTTTCAGGGTGATAGTGATGCAGTAAGTGTGAGGGGCTCAGAGTGATAATGACTCAGTAAGTGTGATGGGGTTCATGGTGATAGTGACGCAGTAAGTGTGAGGGGATCAGGGTGATAGGGATGCAGTAAGCGAGAGGGGTCAGGGTGATAGTGACGCAGTAAGTGTGATGGGGTCAGGGTGATTTTGACGCAGTAAGTGTGAGGGGGCACGGTGATATTGACGCAGTAAGTGTGAGTGGATCAGGATGATAGTGATGCAGTAAGTGTGAGGGGTCAGGGTGAGAGTGATGCATTAAGTGTGAGGGGTCAGGGTGATAGTTACGCAGTTAGTGGGATAGGTTCAGGGTGATAGTGACGCACCTCGTGTGATGGGGTCAGGGTAATAGTGGTGCATTAAGTGTGAGAGGTCAGGGTGATAGTGACTCAGTAAGTGTGATGGGATCAGTGTGATAGTGACTCAGTAAGTGTGAGGGTGTGAGGGAGACAGTGACACAGTAATTGTGATGGGGTCAGGGTGTTAGTGACGCAGTAAGTGTGCAGTGGTCAGGGAGATTATGCCGCAGTAAATGTGAGGGGATCAGGGATATAGTGATGCAGTAAGTGTGAGGGGTCAGGGTAATAGTGATGCAGTAAGTGCGAGTGGGTCAGGGTGATAGTGACACAGTAAGTGTGATGGGGTCAGGTTGATAGTGACACAATAAGTGTGAGGGGATCAGTGTGATAGTGATGCAGTAAGTGTGATGGGATCAGTTTGATAGTGACGCAGTAAGTGTGCAGGTGTCAGGGAGATTGTGCCGCAGTACGTGTGAGGGGGTCAGGGATATAGTGACGCAGTAAATGTGATGGGATCAGAGTGATAGTGACGCAGTAAGTATGAAGGTGTCAGGGTAATAGCGATGCAGTAAGTGTGAGGGGGTCATGGTGATAGTAACACAGTAAGTGTCAGGGGGTCAGGGTGATAGTGACGCAGTAAGTGTGATGGGATCAGTATGATAGTGACTCAGTAAGTGTGAGGGGGTTAGGGAGAGAGTGACCCAGTAATTGTGATGGTGTAATGGTGTTAGTGACGCAGTAAGTGTGCAGGGGTCAGGGAGACTATGCCGCAGTAAGTGCAAGGGGTCAGGGATATACTGACGCAGTAAATGTGAGGGGACGAGGGTGATAGTGATGCAGAAGTGTGATGGGGTCAGGGTGATAATGACGAAGTAAGTGTGAGGGGGTCAATGTGATAGTGACACAGTAAGTGTCAGAGGGTCATGCTGATAGTGATGCAGTAAGTGTGATGGGTTCAGGGTGATAGTGACACTGTAAGTGTGATGGGATCAGGGGGTTAGTGACGCAGGAAGTGTGAGGGGTTCAGGGTGATCGTGACGCACTAAGTGTGAGGGTTCAGGGTGATAGGGATGCAGTAAGTGTGAGCGGGTCAGGGTGATAGTGACGCAGTAAGTGTGATGGGGTCAGGTTGATAGTGACACAGTAAGTGTGAGGGGATCAGTGTTATAGTGACGCAGCAAGTGTGATGGGGTCAGGGTGTTAGTGATGCAGTAAGAGTGCAGGTGTCAGGGTGATTATGCTGCAGTAAATGTGAGGGGATCAGGGATATAGTGATGCAGTAAGTGTGAGGGGGTCAGAATAATAGTGATGCAGTAATTGTGAGGGGATCGGGGTGATAGTGACACTGTAAGTGTGATGGGGTCATGTTGATAGTGACACAGTAAGTGTGAGGGGATCAGTGTGATAGTGACGCAGTAAGTGTGATGGGGTCAGGGTGAGAGTGACGCAGTAAGTGTGAGCAGGTCAGTGTGATAGTGACGCAGTAAATGTGATGGGCTCAGGATGATAGTGATGCATTAAATGTGAGTGGTCAGAATGATAGTGATGCAGTACGTGTGATGGGGTCAGGGATAAAGTGATGTAGTATGTGTGATGGGATCACTGTAATCGTGATGCAGTAAGGATGCAGGTGTCAGGGAGATTGTGCTGCAGTAAGTGTGAGGGGGTCAGGGATATAGTGACACAGTAAATGTGATGGGATCAGAGTGATAGTGAGGCAGTACGTCTGATGGTTTCAGGGTGATAGTGATGCAGTAAGTGTGAGGGGCCCAGAGTGATAGTGACTCAGTAAGTGTGAGGGGGTCATGGTGATAATGACTCAGTAAGTGTGGGGCGTCAGTGTAATAGTGACACAGTAAGTGTGATGGGGTTCATGGTAATAGTGACGCAGTAAGTGTGTGGGGATCAGGGTGATAGGGATGCAGTAAGTGAGAGGGGTCAGGGTGATAGTGATGCAGTAAGTGTGATGGGATCAGTTTGATAGTGACGCAGTAAGTGTGCAGGTGTCATGGAGATTGTGCCGCAGTAAGTGTGAGGGGGTCAGGGATATAGTGACGCAGTAAATATGAGGGGATCAGAGTAATAGTGACGCAGTAAGTGTGAGGGTGTCAGGGCGATAGTGACACAGTTAGTGTGATAGGTTCAGGGTGATAGTGGTGCATTAAGTGTGAGGGGTCAGTGTGATAGTGACTCAGTAAATGTGTTGGGTCAGAATGATAGTGATGCAATAAGTGTGTGGGGATCAGGGTGATATTGACACAGTAAGTGTGATGGGGTCAGGGTAATAGCGATGCAGTAAGTTTGAGAGGGTCATGGTGATAGTGACACAGTAAGTGTCAGGGGGTCAGGGTGATAGTGACGCAGTAAGTGTGATAGGATCAGTATGATAGTGACTCAGTAAGTGTGAGGGGGTTAGGGAGAGACTGACCCAGTAATTGTGATGGTGTAATGGTGTTAGTGACGCAGTAAGTGTGCAGGGGTCAGGGAGACTATGCCGCAGTAAGTGCAACGGGTCAGGGATATAGTGACGCAGTAAATGTGAGGGGATCAGGGTGATAGTGATGCAGTAAGTGTGATGGGATCAGGGTGATAATGACGAAGTACGTGTGAGGGGGTCAGTGTGATAGTGACACAGTAAGTGTGAGAGGGTCATGCGGATAGTGATGCAGGAAGTGTGAGGGGTTCAGGGTGATAGTGACGGACTAAGTGTGAGGGTTCAGGGTGATAGGGATACAGTAAGTGTGAGCGGGTCAGGGTGATAGTGGCGCAGTAAGTGTGATGGGGTCAGGCTGATAGTGACACAGTAAGTGTGAGGGGGTCAGGGTGATAGTGACGCAGTAAGTGTGAGGCGGTCAGGGTGGTAGTGACGCACATCGTGTGATGGGGTCAGGGTGATAGTGGCGCATTAAGTGTGAGGGGTCAGGGTGATAGTGACGCAGTTAGTGTGATAGGTTCAGGGTGATAGTGACGCACCTCGTGTGATGGGTTCAGGGTGATAGTGGTGCATTAAGTGTGTGGGGTCAGGGTGATAGTGACTCAGTAAGTGTGTTGGGTCAGATTGATAGTGATGCAATAAGTGTGTGGGGATCAGGGTGATATTGACACAGTAAGTGTGATGGGGTCAGGGTGATAGTGACGCAGTAAGTGTGAGGGGTCATGGTGATAGTGACGCATTTAGTGTGATAGGTTCAGGGTGATAGTGACGCACTTCATGTGATGGGGTTAGGGTGATAGTGGTGCATTACGTGTGAGGGGTCAGGGTGATAGTGACGCAGTAAGTGTGATAGCTTCAGGGTGTTAGTGACGCAGTCAGTGTGAGGGGGCCAGGGTGAGAGTGATGCATTAAGTGTGAGGGGTCAGGGTGATAGTGACGCAGTAAGTTTGATGGGGTCAGGGTAATAGCGATGCAGTAAGTGTGAGAGGGTCATGGTGATAGTGACACAATAAGTGTCAGGGGGTCAGGGTGATAGTGACGCAGTAAGTGTGATGGGATCAGTATGATAGTGACTCAATAAGTGTGAGGGGGTTAGGGAGAGAGTGACCCAGTAATTGTGATTGGGTAATGGTGTTAGTGACGCAGTAAGTGTGCAGGGGTCAGGGAGACTATGCCGCAGTAAGTGCAAGGGGTCAGGGATATAGTGACGCAGTAAATGTGAGGGGATCAGGGTGATAGTGACACAGTAAGTGTGAGAGGGTCATGCGGATAGTGATGCAGGAAGTGTGAGGGGTTCAGGGTGATAGTGACGCACTAAGTGTGAGGGTTCAGGGTGATAGGGATGCAGGAAGTGTGAGCAGGTCAGGGTGATAGTGACGCAGTAAGTGTGATGGGGTCAGGCTGATAGTGACACAGTAAGTGTGAGGGGGTCAGGGTGATAGTGACGCAGTAAGTGTGAGGCGGTCAGGGTGGTAGTGTCACAGTAAGTGTTAGGGGTTCATGGTGATAGTGACGCAGTACGTGTGATGTTTTCAGGGTGATAGTGATGCAGTAAGTGTGAGGGGCCCAGAGTGATAGTGACTCAGTAAGTGTGAGGGGGTCATGGTGATAATGACGCAGTAAGTGTGAGGGGATCAGTCTAATAGTGACACAGTAAGTGTGATGGGGTTCATGGTGATAGTGACGCAGTAAGTGTGTGGGGATCAGGGTGATAGAGATGCAGGAAGTGAGAGGGGTCAGGGTGATAGTGACGCAGTAAGTGCTATGGGATCAGTTGATCGTGACGCAGTAAGTGTGCAGGTGTCAGGGAGATTGTGCCGCAGTAAGTGTGAGGGGGTCAGGGATATAGTGACGCAGTAAATATGAGGGGATCAGAGTGATAGTGACGCAGTAAGTGTGAGGGTGTCAGGGTGATAGTGACGCAGTTAGTGAGATAGGTTCAGGGTGATAGTGACGCACTTCGTGTGATGGGGTCAGGGTGACAGTGGTGCATTAAGTGTGAGGGGTCAGGGTGATAGTGACTCAGTAAGTGTGTTGGGTCAGATTGATAGTGATGCAATAAGTGTGTGGATCAGGGTGATATTGACACAGTAAGTGTGATGGGGTCAGGGTGATAGTGACGCAGTAAGTGTGAGGGGTCAGGGTGATAGTGACGCAGTTAGTGTGATAGGTTCAGGGTGATAGTGACGCACTTCATGTGATGGGGTTAGGGTGATAGTGGTGCATTAAGTGTGAGGGGTCGGGGTGATAGTGACGCAGTAAGTGTGATAGGTTCAGGGTGTTAGTGACGCAGTCCGCGTGAGGGGGTCAGGGTGAGAGTGATGCATTAAGTGTGAGGGGTCAGGGTGATAGTAACGCAGTAAGTTTGATGAGGTCAGGGTAATAGCGATGCAGTAAGTTCGAGAGGGTCACGGTGATAGTGACACAGTAAGTTTCAGGGGGTCAGGGTGATAGTGACACAGTAAGTGTCAGGGGGTCAGGGTGATAGTGACGCAGTAAGTGTGATGGGATCAGTATGATAGTGACTCAGTAAGTGTGAGGGGGTTAGGGAGAGAGGGACCCAGTAATTGTGATGGAGTAATGGTGTTAGTGACGCAGTAAGTGTGCAGGGGTCAGGGAGACTATGCCGCAGTAAGTGCAAGGAGTCAGGGATATACTGACGCAGTAAATGTGAGGGGACCAGGGTGATAGTGATGCAGTAAGTGTGATGGGGTCAGGGTGATAATGACGAAATAAGTGTGAGGGGGTCAGTGTGATAGTGACACAGTAAGGGTGAGAGGGTCATGCGGATAGTGATGCAGTAAGTGTGATGGGTTCAGGGTGATAGTGACACTGTAAGTGTGATGGGATCAGGGAGTTAGTGACGCAGGAAGTGTGAGGGGTTCAGGGTGATAGTGACGCACTAAGTGTGAGGGTTCAGGGTGATAGGGATGCAGTAAGTGTGAGCGGGTCAAGATGGTAGTGACGCAGTAAGTGTGATGGGGTCAGGCCGATAGTGACACAGTTAGTGTGAGGGGGTCAGGGTGATAGTGACGCAGTAAGTGTGAGGCGGTCAGGGTGGTAGTGTCACAGTAAGTGTGAGGGGTTCATGGTGATAGTGACGCAGTAAGTGTGAGGGTGTCAGGGAGATCCTGATGCATTAAGTGTGTGGGGATGAGGGTGATAGTGACACAGTAAGTGTGATGGGATCAGTGTGATAGTGACTCAGTAAGTGTGAGGGTGTCAGGGAGACAGTGATGCAGTAATTGTGATGGGGTCAGGGTGTTAGTGACGCAGTAAGTGTGCAGGGGTCAGGGAGATTATGCTGTAGTAAATGTGAAGGGATCAGGGATATAGTGATGCAGTAAGTGTGAGGGGGTCAGGGTAATAGTGATGCAGTAGGTGTGAGTGGACCAGGGTGATAGTGACACAGTAAGTGTGATGGGGTCAGGTTGATAGTGACACAGTAAGTGTGAGGGGATCAGTGTTATAGTGATGCAGCAAGTGTGATGGGGTCAGGGTGTTAGTGATGCAGTAAGAGTGCAGGTGTCAGGGAGATTATGCTGCAGTAATTGTGAGGGGATCAGGGATATAGTGATGCAGTAAGTTTGAGGGGGTCAGAATAATAGTGATGCAGTAATTGTGAGGGGATCAGGGTGATAGTGACACAGTAAGTGTGGTGTGGTCATGTTGATAGTGACACAGTAAGTGTGAGGGGATCAGTGTGATAGTGACGCAGTAAGTGTGATGGGGTCAGGGTGATTGTGACGCAGTAAGTGTGAGCAGGTCAGTGTGATAGTGACGCAGTAAATGTGATGGGCTCAGGGTGATAGTGATGCATTAAGTGTGAGGGGGTCAGGGATAAAGTGATGCAGTAAGTGTGATGGGATCACTGTAATCGTGAGGCAGTAAGTATGCAGGTGTCAGGGAGATTGTGCTGCAGTAAGTGTGAGGGGGTCAGGGATATAGTGACGCAGTAAATGTGAGTGGATCAGAGAGATAGTGACGCAGTGTGATGGGGTCAGTGTGATCGTGATGCAGTAAGTGGGATGGGATCAGAGTGATAGTGACGCAGTACGTGTGATGGTTTCAGGGTGATAGTGATACAGTAAGTGTGAGGGGCCCAGAGTGATAGTGACTCAGTAAGTGTGAGGGGGTCATGGTGATAGTGACGCAGTAAGTGTGAGGGGGTCAGTGTAATAGTGACACAGTAAGTGTGATGGGGTCATGGTGATAGTGACGCATTAAGTGTGAGGGGGTCAGTGTAATAGTGACACAGTAAGTGTGATGGGGTTCAAGGTGATAGTGACGCAGTAAGTGTGTGGGGATCAGAGTGATAGGGATGCAGTAAGTGAGAGGGGTCAGGGTGATAGTGACGCAGTAATTGTGATGGGGTCAGGGTGATATTGACGCAGTAAGTGTGAGGGGGCACGGTGATATTGACGCAGTAAGTGTGAGTGGATCAGGATGATAGTGATGCAGTAAGTGTGAGGGGTCAGGGTGAGAGTGATGCATTAAGTGTGAGGGGTCAGGGTGACAGTGACGCAGTTAGTGTGATAGGTTCAGGGTGATAGTGACGCACTTCGTGTGATGGGGTCAGGGCAATAGCGGTGCATTAAATGTGAGGGGATCAGGGTGATAGTGACACAGTAAGTGTGATGGGATCAGTGTGATAGTGACTCAGTAATTGTGAGGGTGTCAGGGAGACAGTGACGCAGTAATTGTGATGGGGTCAGGGTGTTAGTGACGCAGTAAGTGTGCAGGGGTCAGGGAGATTATGCCGCAGTAAATGTGAGGGGATCAGGGATATAGTGATGCAGTAAGTGTGATGGGGTCAGGATAATAGTGATGCAGTAAGTGTGAGGGGATCAGGGTGATAGTGACACAGTAAGTGTGATGGGGTCAGGTTGATAGTGACACAGTAAGTGTGAGGGGATCAGTGTGATAGTGACGCAGTAAGTGTGATGGGGTCAGGGTGTTAGTGACGCAGTAAGTGCGCAGGTGTCAGGGAGATTGTGCCTCAGTAAGTGTGAGGGGGTCAGAGATGTAGTGACGCAGTAAATGTGAGGGAATCAGTGTGATAGTGACGCCGTAAGTGTGAGGGGGTCAATGGTGAGAGTGATGCAGTAAGTGTGGTGGGATCAGGGAGACAGTGACGCAGAAAGTGTGATGGGGTCAGGGTGTTAGTGACGCAGGAAGCGTGCAGGTGTCGGTGATTGTGCCACAGTAAGTGTGAGGGGGTCGGGGATGTAGTGACGCAGTAAATGTAAGGGGATCAGAGTGATAGTGACGCAGTAAGTGTGCAGGGGTCAGGGAGATTATGCTGCAGTAAATGTGAAGGGATCAGTGATATAGTGATGCAGTAAGTGTGAGGAGGTCAGGGTAATAGTGATGCAGTAAGTGTGAGTGGACCAGGGTGATAGTGACACTGTAAGTGTGATGGGGTCAGGTTGATAGTGACACAGTAAGTGTGAGGGGATCAGTGTGATAGTGACGCAGCAAGTGTGATGGGGTCAGAGAGATAATGATGCTGTAAGTGTGAGGGGATCAGTGTGATAGTGACTCAGTAAGAGTGAGGGTGTCAGGGAGACAGTGACGCAGTAATTGTGATGGGGTCAGGGTGTTAGTGACGCAGTAAGAGTGCAGGTGTCAGGGAGATTATGCTGCAGTAAATGTGAGGGGATCAGGGATATAGTGATGCAGTAAGTGTGAGGGGGCCAGAGTAATAGTGATGCAGTAATTGTGAGGGGATCAGGGTGATAGTGACACAGTAAGTGTGATGGGGTCATGTTGATAGTGACACAGTAAGTGTGAGGGGATCAGTGTGATAGTGACGTAGTAAGTGTGATGGGGTCAGGGTGATAGTGACGCAGTATGTGTGAGCAGGTCAGTGTGATAGTGACGCAGTAAATGTGATGGGCTCAGGGTGATAGTGATGCATTAAGTGTGAGGGGTCAGAATGATAATGATGCAGTACGTGTGATGGGGTCAGGGATATAGTGATGCAGTAAGTGAGATGGGATCACTGTAATCGTGATGCAGGAAGTATGCAGGTGTCAGGGAGATTGTGCTGCAGTAAGTGTGAGGGGGTCAGGGATATAGTGACGCAGTAAATGTGAGGGGATCAGAGAGATAGTGACGCAGTGTGATGGGGTCAGTGTGATCGTGATGCAGTAAGTGTGATGGGATCAGAGTGATAGTGACGCAGTACGTGTGATGGTTTCAGAGTGATAGTGATGCATTAAGTGTGAGGGGCCCAGAGTGATAGTGACTCAGTAAGTGTGAGGGGGTCATGGTGATAATAACGCAGTAAGTGTGAGGGGCCCAGAGTGATAGTGACTCAGTAAGTGTGAGGGGGTCATGGTGATAATGACGCATTAAGTGTGAGGGGGTCAGTGTAATAGTGACACAGTAAGTGTGATGGGGGTCAAGGTGATAGTGACGCAGTAAGTGTGTGGGGATCAGGGTGATAGGGATGCAGTAAGTGAGAGGGGTCAGGGTGATAGTGACGCAGTAATTGTGATGGGGTCAGGGTGATATTGACGCAGTAAGTGTGAGGGGGCACGGTGATATTGACGCAGTAAGTGTGAGTGGATCAGGATGATAGTGATGCAGTAAGTGTGAGGGGGCAGGGTGAGAGTGATGCATTAAGTGTGAGGGGTCAGGGTGACAGTGACGCAGTTAGTGTGATAGGTTCAGGGTGATAGTGACGCACTTCGTGTGATGGGGTCAGGGCAATAGTGGTGCATTAAATGTGAGGGGATCAGGGTGATAGTGACACAGTAAGTGTGATGGGATCAGTGTGATAGTGACTCAGTAAGTGTGAGGGTGTCAGGGAGACAGTGACGCAGTAATTGTGATGGGGTCAGGGTGTTAGTGACGCAGTAAGTGTGCAGGGGTCAGGGAGATTATGCCGCAGGAAATGTGAGGGGATCAGGGATTATAGTGACGCAGTAAGTGTGATGGGGTCAGGGTAATAGTGATGCAGTAAGTGCGAGGGCATCAGGGTGACAGTGACACAGTAAGTGTGATGGGGTCAGGTTGATAGTGACACAGTAAGTGTAAGGGGATCAGTGTGATAGTGACGCAGTAAGTGTGATGGGGTCAGGGTGTTAGTGACGCAGTAAGTGTGCAGGTGTCAGGGAGATTGTGCCTCAGTAAGTGTGAGGGGGTCAGGGATGTAGTGACGCAGTAAATGTGAGGGGATCAGTGTGATAGTGACGCCGTAAGTGTGAGGGGGTCAATGGTGAGAGTGATGCAGTAAGTGTGATGGGATCAGGGAGACAGTGACGCAGTAAGTGTGATGGGGTCAGGGTGTTAGTGACGCAGGACGCGTGCAGGTGTCGGAGATTGTGCCGCAGTAAGTGTGAGGGGGTCGGGGATGTAGTGACGCAGTAAATGTAAGGGGATCAGAGTGATAGTGACGCAGTAAGTGTGATGGGGTCAGGGTAATAGTGACGCAGTAGGTTTGAGAGGATCAGGGTGATAGTGATGCAGTCAGTGTGCTGGCGTCAGGGTGATAGTGACGCAGTAAGTGTGAGGGGATCAGGGTGATAGTGGCACAGTAGGTGTGAGGGGGTCAGGGTAATAGTGAAGCAGTAAGTGTGAGGGGATCAGGGTGGAAGTGATGCAGTAAGTGTGATGGGGTCAGTGTGATAGCGATGCAGTAAGTGTGAGGCGGTCAGGGTGGTAGTGTCACAGTAAGTGTGAGGGGTTCATGGTGATAGTGACGCAGTAAGTGTGAGGGGATCAGGGTGATAGTGACGCACTAAGTGTGAGGGTTCAGGGTGATAGCGATGCAGTAAGTGTGAGCGGGTCAGGGTGATAGTGACGCAGTAAGTGTGAGGGGGTCAGGGTGATAGTGACGCAGTAAGTGTGAGGCGGTCAGGGTGGTAGTGTCACAGTAAGTGTGATGGGATCAGGGTGAGAGTGATGCAGTAAGTGTGAGGGGGTCAGTGTAATTGCGACTCAGTAAGTGTGAGGGTGTCAGGGAGACAGTGACGCAGTAAGTGTGATGGGGTCAGGGTGTTAGTGACGCAGTAAGTCTGCAGGTGTCAGGGAGATTGTGCCTCAGTAAGTGTGAGGGGGTCAGGGATGTAGTGACGCAGTAAATGTGAGGGGATCAGAGTGATAGTGATGCAGTAAGTGTGAGGGGGTCAGGGTAATAGTGATGCAGTAGGTGTGAGAGGATCAGGGTGATAGTGACGCAGTAAGTGTGAGGGGATCAGGGTGATAGTGACGCACTAAGTGTGAGGGTTCAGGGTGATAGCGATGCAGTAAGTGTGAGCGGGTCAGGGTGATAGTGACGCAGTCAGTGTGATGGGATCAGTGTGATAGTGACGCAGTAAGTGTGAGGAAGTCAGGGAGTTAGTGACACAGTAAGTGTGAGGTGATCCGGGAGATAGTGATGCAGTCAGTGTGAGGTGTCAGAGTGATTGCGATGCAGTAAGTGTGAGGGGATCAGGGTGATAGCGACGCAGTAAGTGTGAGGGGGTCAGGGTGATAGTGACGCACTAAGTTTGAGGGGGTCAGGGAGATAGTGAAAGAGTAAGTGTGAGTGGATCAGGATGATGGTGATGCAGAAAGTGTGAGGGGGTCAGGTTGATAGTGATGCAATAAGTGTGAGGGGGTCAGGGTGATAGTGAAGCACTAAGTGTGATGGTGTCAGGGTGATAGTGAAAAAGTAAGTGTGAGGGGATCAGGGTGATAGTGACGCAGTAAGTGTGATGGGATCAGTGTGATAGTGACGCAGTAAGTGTGAGGGGATCGGGGTGATATTGACTCAGTAAGTGTGAGAGGATCATGGTGATAATGACGCAGAAAGTGTGATGGGGTCAGTGTGATATTGACACAGTAAGTGTGAGGGGGTCATTGGAATAGTGACGCAGCAAATGTGAGGGGCTCAGGGTGATAGTGACGCAGTAAGTGTAAGGGCGTCAGGGAGATAGTGACAGAGTAAGTGTGAGGGGATCAGTGTGATATTGATGCAGTAACTGTGATGGGTTCAGGGTGATAGTGATGCCGTAAGTGTGATGGGGTCAGGGTGATCGTGTCGCAGTAAGTGTGATTGGGTCAGGGTGATCGTGACACAGTAAGTGTGAGGGGGTCATGGTGATAATGATGCAGTAAGTGTTAGTGGCTCTGGGTGATTTTGACGCAGTAAGTGTGATGGGATCAGGGTGATAGTGATGCAGTAAGTGTGAGGGGGTCAGTGTAATTGCGACTCAGTAAGTGTGAGGGTGTCAGGGAGACAGTGACGCAGTAAGTGTGATGGGGTCAGGGTGTTAGTGACGCAGTAAGTCTGCAGGTGTCAGGGAGATTGTGCCTCAGTAAGTGTGAGGGGGTCAGGGATGTAGTGACGCAGTAAATGTGAGGGGATCAGAGTGATAGTGATGCAGTAAGTGTGAGGGGGTCAGGGTAATAGTGATGCAGTAGGTGTGAGAGGATCAGGGTGATAGTGACGCAGTAAGTGTGAGGGGATCAGGGTGATAGTGACGCACTAAGTGTGAGGGTTCAGGGTGATAGCGATGCAGTAAGTGTGAGCGGGTCAGGGTGATAGTGACGCAGTCAGTGTGATGGGATCAGTGTGATAGTGACGCAGTAAGTGTGAGGAAGTCAGGGAGTTAGTGACACAGTAAGTGTGAGGTGATCCGGGAGATAGTGATGCAGTCAGTGTGAGGTGTCAGAGTGATTGCGATGCAGTAAGTGTGAGGGGATCAGGGTGATAGCGACGCAGTAAGTGTGAGGGGGTCAGGGTGATAGTGACGCACTAAGTTTGAGGGGGTCAGGGAGATAGTGAAAGAGTAAGTGTGAGTGGATCAGGATGATGGTGATGCAGAAAGTGTGAGGGGGTCAGGTTGATAGTGATGCAATAAGTGTGAGGGGGTCAGGGTGATAGTGAAGCACTAAGTGTGATGGTGTCAGGGTGATAGTGAAAAAGTAAGTGTGAGGGGATCAGGGTGATAGTGACGCAGTAAGTGTGATGGGATCAGTGTGATAGTGACGCAGTAAGTGTGAGGGGATCGGGGTGATATTGACTCAGTAAGTGTGAGAGGATCATGGTGATAATGACGCAGAAAGTGTGATGGGGTCAGTGTGATATTGACACAGTAAGTGTGAGGGGGTCATTGGAATAGTGACGCAGCAAATGTGAGGGGCTCAGGGTGATAGTGACGCAGTAAGTGTAAGGGCGTCAGGGAGATAGTGACAGAGTAAGTGTGAGGGGATCAGTGTGATATTGATGCAGTAACTGTGATGGGTTCAGGGTGATAGTGATGCCGTAAGTGTGATGGGGTCAGGGTGATCGTGTCGCAGTAAGTGTGATTGGGTCAGGGTGATCGTGACACAGTAAGTGTGAGGGGGTCATGGTGATAATGATGCAGTAAGTGTTAGTGGCTCTGGGTGATTTTGACGCAGTAAGTGTGATGGGATCAGGGTGATAGTGACGCAGTAAGTGTGATGGGATCAGGGTGATAGTGACGCAGTAAGTGTGATGGGATCAGGGTGAGAGTGATGCAGTAAGTGTGAGGGGGTCAGTGTAATTGTGACTCAGTAAGTGTGAGGGGGTCAGGGAGACAGTGACTCAGTAAGTGTGATGGGGTCAGGGTGTTAGTGACGCAGTAAGTGTGCAGGTGTCAGGGAGATTGTGCCGCAGTAAGTGTGAGGGGGTCAGGGATGTAGTGACGCAGTAAATGGGAGGGGATCAGAGTGATAGTGACGCAGTAAGTGTGAGGGGGTCAGGGTAATAGTGACGCAGTAGGTGTGAGAGGATCAGGGTGATAGTGACGCAGTCAGTGTGATGGCGTCAGCGTGATAGTGACGCAGTAAGTGTGAGGGGATCAGGGTGATAGTAAAGCAGTAAGTGTGAGGAGATCAGGGTAATAGTGATGGGATAGTGACGCAATATATCTGATCGGGTTAGGGGATCGTAACACTGTAAGTGTGATGGGATCAAGGTGATAGTGGCGCAGTCAGTGTGATGGGGTCAGGGAGATTGGAACACAGTAAGTCCGGGACGTCTCCGATCGTGGTATAAGGTTCTAAAAGCAGAGGGCGAACAGACTGAAATCGTGTTTCATATTGGCACTAATGATATAGCCAGGAAAAGGATTGAGGATATAAAAAGTGATTTCAGGGAGTTAGGATGGAAGCTGCAAAGCAGGACGAACAGAGTAGTGTTCTCTAGTTTACTACCGGTGCCACGAGATAGCGAGGTGAGGAACAGGGAGAGGGTGCAGCTTAATACGTGGCTGTGCAGCTGGTGTAGGAGGGAGGGCTTCAGATATGTAGATAATTGGGGTGCCTTCTGGGGAAGGAGAGACCTGTACAAGAAGGACGCATTGCATCTGAACTGGAAGGGGACCAATGCCCTGGGTGGAAAGTTTGCTCGAGTAGTTCAAGAGGGTTTAAACTAGTATGGCAGGGGGGTGGTAACCTGAGCTGTATACCGGAGGTGAGAGTTGATGCAGATGAGGCAATAGCAAGAGGTAGACCAGCTAGTGGGAAGGATTTTCCTGGCAAGGAACCAAGGGATCAGTAAAAGTGTGTTTGCTTTAACGCAAGGAGTATCAGAAATAAAAGGGATGAACTTAGAGCATGGATCAGTACCTGGTGCTATGATGTTGTGGCCATAACAGAGGCATGGGTTTCTCAGGGGCAGGAATGGTTGCTGGATGTTCCAGGGTTTAGAGCATTTAAAAAGAATAGGGAGGGGGGAAAAACAGGAGTGGGTGTAGCACTACTAATCAGAGAGGGTATTACAGCTACAGAAGCTCCCATTATCGAGGAAGATCTGCCTACCGAGTCAGTATGGGTGGGAATTAGGGAACAGCAAGGGAGCAGTCACCTCGTTAGGGGTTTACTACAGGCCCCCCAATAGCAGCAGAGAGATGGAAGAAAGCATAGGTCGGCAGATTTTGGAAAAGTGTGGATGTAGTAGGGTTGTTGTAATGGGTGACTTTAACTTTCCCAATATTGATTGGAACCTCCTTCGAGCAGAAGATTTGAATGGAGCTGTTTTTGTAAGGTATGTTCAGGAGGGATTCCTAACTCAGTACGTTGACAGGCCGACGAGGGGAGAGGCCATTCTAGACTTGGTGCTCGGAAACGAGCCAGGGCAGGTATCAGATCTTGTGGTGGGAGAGCATTTTGGTGATAGTGACCACAACTGCCTCACATTCCACATAGCTATGGAGAAGGAGAGGATTAGGCAAAATGGGAGGATATTTAATTGGGGAAGAGGAAACTATGATGCGATTAGACATGAGTTACGAAGCATGGATTGGGAGCAATTGTTCCATGGTAAAGGCACAATAGACATGTGGAGACTGTTTAAGGAACAGTTGTTGCAAGTGATGAATAAATATGTCCCTCTAAGACAGGCAAGAAGGGGTAAGATAAAGGAACCTTGGATGATGAGAGGGGTGGAGCTTCTTGTCAAAAGGAAGAAGGTAGCTTACATAAGGTGGAGGAAGCTCGGGTCAAGCTCAGCTCGAGAGGATTACAGGCAGGTGAGGAAGGAGCTCAAAAATGGTCTGAGGAGAGCCAGGAGGGGGCACGGATTAGGGAGAACACAAAGGCATTTTACACTTTTGTGAGGAATAAGAGAATGGTCAAAGAAAGAGTAGGGCCGATCAGGGATAGCATAGGGAATTTGTGTGTGGAGTCTGAGGACGCAGGGGAAGCCCTAAATAAGTTTTTTGCTTCTGTCTTTACGAAAGAAACGGACTTTGTAGTGAATGAAACCTTTGAAGAGCAGGTGTGCATGCTGGAATGGACAGAGATAGAGGAAGCTGATGTGCTGAAAATTTTGTCAAACATTAAGATTGACAAGTCGCTAGGCCCGGACCAGATTTGTCCTCGGCTGCTTTGGGAAACGAGAAATGCGATTGCTTCTCCACTTGCGAAGATCTTTGCATCCTCGCTCTCCACTGGAGTCGTACCTGAGGACTGGAGAGAGGCAAATGTAATTCCTCTCTTCAAGAAAGGAAATAGGGAAATCCCTGGCAATTACAGACCAGTCAGTCTCACGTCTGTCGTCTGCAAGGTGTTAGAAAGGATTCTGAGGGATAGGATTTATGACCATCTAGAAGAGCATGGCTTGATTAAATGCAGTCAACACGGCTTTGTGAGGGGCAGGTCATGCCTCACAAATCTCATCGCGTTCTTTGAGGATGTGACTAGAAAAGTTGATGAGGGTCGAGCTGTGGATGTGGTGTATATGGACTTCAGCAAGGCATTTGATAAGGTTCCCCATGGTAGGCTCATTCAGAAGGTCAGGAGGAACGGGATACAGGGGAACTTAGCTGCTGGATACAGAATCGGCTGGCCAACAGAAGACAGATAGTGGTAGTAGACGGAAAATATTCTGCCTGGAAGTCTGTGGTGAGTGGTGTTCCACAGGGCTCTGTCCTTGGGCCTCTACTGTTTGTAATTTTTATTAATGACTTGGATGAGGGGATTGAAGGATTGCCTCAGCAAGTTGCCGATGACACAAAGGTTGGTGGTGTCGTTGACAGTATAAAGGGCTGTTGTAGGCTGCAGCGGGACATTGACAGGGTGCAGAGATGGGCTGAGAGGTAGCAGATGGAGTTCAACCTGGATAAATGTGAGGTGATGCATTTTGGAAGGTCGAATTTGAAAGCTGAGTACAAGATTAAGGATAGGATTCTTGGCAGTATGGAGGAACAGAGGGATCTTGGTGTGCAGATACATAGATCCCTTAAAATGGCCACCCAAGTGGACAGGGTTGTTAAGAAAGCATATGGTGTTTTGGCTTTCATTAACAGGGGGATTGAGTTTAAGAGTCGTGAGATCTTGTTGCAGCTCTATAAAACTTTGGTTAGACCGCACTTGGAATACTGCGTCCAGTTCTGGTCGCCCTATTATAGGAAAGATGTGGATGCTTTGGAGAGGGTTCAGAGGAGGTTTACCAAGATGCTGCCTGGACTGGAGGGCTTATCTTATGAAGAGAGGTTGACTGAGCTTGGACTTTTTTCATTGGAGAAAAGGAGGAGGAGAGAGGACCTAATTGAGGTATAAAAGATAATGAGAGGCATAGATAAAGTCGATAGCCAGAGATTATTTCCCAGGGCAGAAATGACTAACACGAGGTGTCATAGTTTTAAGCTGGTTGGAGGAAAGTATAGAGGGGATGTCAGAGGCGGGTTCTTTACACAGAGAGTTGTGAGAGCATGGAATGCGTTACCAGCAGCAGTTGTGGAAGTAAGGTCACTGGGGACATTTAAGAGACTACTGGACATGCATATGGCCACAGAAATTTGAGGGTGCATACATGAGGATCAGTGGTCAGCACATCGTGGGCTGAAGGGCCTGTTCTGTGCTGCACTGTTCTATGCTCTATGTTCTAATAAAGGAAAGTATACCAAATGTCTTCTTCACTATCCTATCTACCTGTGAAGCCACTTTCAAGGAGCTATGAACCCTGCACTCCAATGTCTTATTGTTCAGCAGCACTCCCTAGGAACTTATCATTAAGTGTATAAGTCCTGATAAGATTTGCTTTCCCAAAATCCAGCACCTCTGTTTCAGCCCCTCTGTTTCTCGCTCATTGTTTCTCGCCCTCTGTTTCAGCCCCTCTGTTTCTCGCTCATTGTTTCTCGCCCTCTGTTTCAGCCACTCTGTTTCCAACCAGTTTTACAGGGACAGTCCGCTCTGTTCACTGACCCTTCACCCCTCAGTGAATCCAGTGCCAGGAATGACTGCTATTAGTCAGACTGACAGAATGTGATCAGATGCACACACTGTCCTTCCACATCATCAATATCGCCCAGCTCCCACCTTGTCTCAGCTCATCTGCACCTCTGCCATCTTCAATATTTTAATCGGGGCAGCATGAAGCACCGTGCTTTGAGCTGAGCTGTCTTACCTTCTGTACTCTCTCTATAAACGGCTCCAATCCCCCCCGATCCCTCTCCGGTTTAAGATGCTCCTTGACATCTGCCCTAATGAATGAGGTAGACCGTCACCAGACCCAATATCCCCTTCCGTGGGTCAACGTCTCTGGGATTACAAACACAGTCCTGCAGATCCTGGAGAGCTGAACCCCAACATGGAGATTGTTGGAGAAACTCAGCAGGACCGTTTCGCCAGCTATTTCTGTTTTTATTTCAGCCCCAATTCAATTGGTGATGATGTCAGTGTTGTTAAGTGTGTTTGAGAATAGCGAGCACCCAGCTGGCAGGGGATTGGGGGTATAGTGGGCAGCATGGCTGCCTTCCAAGCAGTTGGTATGGGTTCAGATCTCAGCCATCACACGGTGGCACCTTTGAAGCGATGTTCAATGGAAAACCCCGAGATGAAGTCAATGAGATCCATCTGTCAGAAGTTTTCCAAATGTTTTAGGATGGGATACCAGCTGCTGTTACACTTCCAGAGCTGGCAAAACTCTGAGAGATTATCTAAATGGTTATTTCAACAGGGAGTGATTAATCCAGGAGAGTCAGCATGGGTTTCTCAGTGAAGGTTGTACCTTGCTCAATTTGGGAGAATTTCTTTGAAGGAAAAAGATTGATCGATGGAGAAAGTGTTTGTGATGGGGATAAAATGGATGATAGGAATCGTGCTGCATTTGCGTGTCTGGATGAACTCAGTGAGGAGAGCGTTAGACCCTTCGATCTAAGCTGGTTCAAGCATCCTTCAGGCACAGCGTTGATTGGGCTTCACTGAGACAAACCCGAAACGCCGTGTGGCTGCTTTCCGTGCTGTCATCTGTCTCCAAGTCCCTGGCTCTATCTGACAGTGTGTTCAACAAGGGAAACTGACAGGTTACATTGGTCATGGTAAAGGTAAGGACGGACTGGTGATGCCTGGCAAAGGAACCAATTGTCAATGAGGAAATAGGATTTGTGCCACAATCTGTCCAACACTGACATTTGCATTCTCCTTTTTTATCATCGTCTGGTTAACTCAGGGAAATAAAATGGGGAATTACCGGGAATTAGAGTGAATTCAATGAAAGGTAGGTGGTGAAATTAGCCAGGTTGTCAGTGCAGAGAGCCCTCACAAATACAATGTGTGTATTAGTTTGTTCAGTGCTATAACAGCTGGAGCATTCTATGATTCTGAATTATGATGGATTGTTCCAAATCTCCACTTCCCCTTCAACTGCTGGAACGGGCTGTAATTTCCCTGTTCCTGCAGACACAGTTGGAACTGAAGGAACCTGGGCAATTTCAAAAGGCCACATCATGACAATGTCTCCACCAGGGTGAGGTGTTTCTGGCCAGATTGATAACAATGTTAGCTGCCAATTACACAGACGTAGGGTTCTATTGAGCAGATTTGGCACAAAGTCAGAGTGAGGTAATGGTGTTCTCAGTGACTCGCTGATGTGAACAGATCAATAGCACATTGTGGTGCACTGTGTGTGGCAGTCTGAGAGGAACCACTCCAGCAGAATGACACATTCCCCGGTGACAGTGTCTCGATCTTGAAAGCCCACAGTTATGTGTGAACCCGAGCCAGTGCAAAGGCTGTCCCTAACATTCCAATTGACCTGCCAGTCTGAAACAAGTTAATTTCTGTGACTGTTGTACAGGGCACCAAGTGCATCACCATACTATCCCATTCCCAATGTGGTTCAATGCTATCCGCTGCTCCCTGGGCCGGGGCAGATTCTCTTTGGTTTCTCGGCTTCTGGTTTGGGACATGGAGGTTCCATCTGTGGTCCCAATATTACCTGACCTGCCAAACATTTCTGAGCCAATACTGATGTCAGCAACTGCTTATGAATTGGGGCCCTGAAGTACTTGGGGATATGCTGCATTTATTGTGTCACATATAGACCTGAGCACCGAACTTTCCAAGGGATGTATGAACGCTGCACATCTTTAAAAGAATTGTCCCAGGAATGTGGATATCAGCTATGTTGATAGCTCGGAGAAGCTGGTCATTTCTGTTTCATTTGGAAGTGATTTTATTTAATAGGTGTCCTCAAAATTGTGGGTCACCTGGCCCAATAAAATGGAGTTAAGCTAACCCCCTCCCAGAGAGGAGGAAGGCAAACGGACACTCAGGTTATTGTCAAAACAGCAAATGGCAGAATGAGATAATTCCAAAAACAAAAACAAAGAATACTTTGTGAGGAGCTAAAATGATCCGTCTGAGCCTGGTTTGGAACTAGATTATACCAGAACGGTATTGCATCAGCAACTGGGAAAAGCAAATCCATGTCACGGCAGGAGGGTGACAATGAGGGGACCTGAATTTCTCCAACACAGAGATGGGACGGACATGGTACAATGACAGGTCAACTACATTCCTACAGGTAATCTAGGATATGGGAATTATCTGAGACATGGGTAATGACAGCCCATGGTAGAGCTACGGTAGAGGGCTCGCTAATGTCAGGGATTCATACAATAAATGGTCATGACTGACATCACGGAGACAATGTGAGGTACATTCCCTCAACACCAAGCTGCTGGACAAAAATCCAACACAAATTAGAAAGCAAATTTCGATGTTAGCGGGGCATTAAGGAAGAGGAAAACAGGGTTGATGCAGCAAACAAAATCACATCCATCCACTAGATAGCAATGTAATCTCTTTATGTGAAGGCAGCATTATTACAACAGCAGGCTGCCTCTCTGTTCATAAAGTGGTGACAATTACTCGGTTTTCTAATGAGACAGCGGCTACACATCCTTAACGTGATATGATCCGGCCTTGAAGTTCCTATTTGCATTGGTACAGAGCTCCATGATGTACAGTGAATGAACTAGTAAAGGGGCAGTGTCCCCAGCTCTGGGCCGCTGGCCCTGGCTTCAAGTTCTGTCTTTTCCATAGGTGCAG
This sequence comes from Chiloscyllium plagiosum, assembly GCF_037043375.1. Classification (NCBI taxonomy): domain Eukaryota; kingdom Metazoa; phylum Chordata; class Chondrichthyes; order Orectolobiformes; family Hemiscylliidae; genus Chiloscyllium; species Chiloscyllium plagiosum. Next base: position 102,965,874 of record NW_028270151.1, on the reverse strand, counting down.
TGTTACATCTCTGAGCAGATTGATTAAAAACTGTCTCCAGAGAGTTGACAAATTGGAGGAATGCATCCAACAGCAATTAACACAGTTTCCAATGATGATTCTTCCCTCGATGAGGCCATCCCTTCCCTGTCACAATCCAATTTCAGTGAGAAACATCTTCTACCAACTGGGAATGATAAAGCTGTCATCATCAGAGCTGCAACACCAATCTCTCAGTGGAGATCACACAGAATATAATGGAAACACGCAGAGAATGTAACACCGAAGAGTTTAATGCTTGCATTTTTATTTGCAGAAATAAATGATTACCACTCTCCACTGAAAATGCAACTGCCAATTCAATTTGCCAGGAAAGTTTTCTGCATGGTTCTTGCCATCATTGGTGTTCCTGGTAAGTATTTATAATTATTTACAATTTGTGGATAACATCTCTCCTGGTTTTCCTGAAGAAGGGCTCATGCTCGATTCCCCTGCTCCTTGGATGCTGCCTGACCTGCTGCGTTTTTCCAGCAACACATTTCATCTCTCCTGGTTTTCCTTGTTAATTAAGAGATTTGCATTCTGAGGTAATATTCAGTGTTATACCCACTCCCCAGTTGAAATGTCATACAGTTAAATTAGATATTTAAAAAATTCTGTTGTTTCATTGCTTTACTACATGATCACCCTTAGTCAAATGTAATGAACTCCTGAGTCGCACCTTAGACTGGAGGCTACCTTCAGGGAAGGAGTTATTGTAAATGTCAGCTAGTATAGAACTGCAGTGGATCTTGGTCAGTCAGTGCAGTGGATCCCATCAACCCAGTGTTCTCACATTCCTGCGTGTATCTGTGTTTGTGCAGTTGTATTGATAGCAGCACATTTTCTCCTTCCTACTTTAGGGAGCACTACAGTAAAAGGGGTTTGAGCTGGTTAATCTCCGTGTGGGTTTCAGATTCTGTTGGCTCTGAATGTTGGATGTTCAGAATCCGCTGTCGGCTTGGGTAACTGTTGAGGAGCACGGATTGACCTTTCCAATTATGGGAGTGATGAAGATTTGAGGAATAATTTTCTTCTTATAGAATCATGCAGCACAGAAATGGCCCCTTTGTCAACTCCTCCATCCTGACCAGATATCGCAAATTAACCTAGTCCCATTTACCAGCATTTGGCCCAATCCTTCCAAATCCCTCCTGCTCATATACCCATGCCTTTTAAATGTTTAATTTTACCCACCATCACCACTGCCTCTCGCAGCTCGTTCCATCCATGTCTCGGTTCAAAGCTGTAATCTGCAGTGGGGCCTGCTGTTTGTGGATGGAGGGTGTCCCTATGGGGACAGACAAGTGCAACGGTCCGGTGTACATTCTCGGGTTCCAAAATATAGGAGGAGAAAGTGAGGTCTGCAGATGCTGGAGATCAAAGTTGAAACTTTATTGCTGGAACAGCACAGCAGGTCAGGCAGCATCCAGGGAACAGGAGATTCCTGTTCCCTGGATGCTGCCTGACCTGCTGTGCTGTTCCAGCAATAAAGTTTCAACTCCAAAATATAGGATCAAAATAGAATTAAAAATAAATAACAGCTCCCTCGGACTTGTTAAACATTGGATTTTTCATGACATTCTTCATTCCGCTTCCCGTGTCCCACCTGCAAGTAGTTGTTTTTTTTCCTGAATGAGTGCAGAGGTACACACTGAGGATGACTTTCCTTTCTGACCGTGGCTATCTGCTCGACTTTAAAATATCCAACAAACCTGAGCATTCCTTAAACCACAGTGGGCATGACCCATTCTCACTGAGAGAGCAAATCATTTTCTGTCAAACGACCCTTGACGATTTCCCATGGCTTCCCCCAGAATGTTCAGGTTGGATAATGTTTATCAGATTCCAGTTCTCCGCCATTCTGAATGGTATAGCTCCCCCACCCCATAATCCGTCACTAATCCTGGGTGTTCCTGCTTTACCTCTGATTCTGGAACAATTGGCAGCTGTTGGAACCGCTTATCCTTCTGTTGCTGTCTGCTGGATAAACTGGAGGATTTTTAAATCTCTCTTTCCTACAACACAGTTCATAGCTTCACCTGGCTAATCCCAGACTGTTCCTTTACCTTCCCCCACTTTGACAGTGATCCTGGATTTATTTTTCGGTAATGAAGCTGGGCTGACCTCTCAGTGAGGAAGCATTTTGCAGGAAATAATCATAACTCAAGATTAACATGGAAAAAGACAAGGATGAGGGGGAAATCAAAGTTCTAAACTGTGGGAATAAGATCGGGTGTGATTAGACCGAGAGCAGAGACCTTTAAGTAAATCCATGTCAGAGCAGTGGGATGTATTGAAGAAGGAACTAGGGAGATTGCAGGGTGACAATGTTCCATGAAAGATAAAGGGTGGTACTCGGAAATGCTGTGAATTCTGCATATCAGGGGATTTCCAGGATAAGTTCACTGGTAATGCAAAAATTGTTGGAAATGGGAATTCAATCTATGAATGTGAGCTGATGCGCTTGACAGGACACAAAACATAAGGGGCAACGTTTTCACGCAGAGGATGTTAAGTATATGGAATGAGATGCCAGAGGAAGTGGTGGAGGTTGGTAGAATTGCTACACACATTATGAATGGTAGAAACCTGGGAAGCTCTGAGAAGCAGAGGAATCTTCGTGCACATGAAGATCTTAAGGTAGCAGGACAGGTTGATGAAATGGTTAAGAAGGTACCAGGACAGTTTTGCCCTTTGAAGACGTAGAGTTTATGAGCAGGGAAAGTATGTTGGCATTGTATGAAATGTTGGCTAGACCACAGCTAGAATGTTGTGTGCAGTTCTGGAATCCACATTATAGGGAGTACTGTGATTGCCCTGAAAAGGGTGGAGAGTTTCCAGGATCACTCCAAGGTTATAATGTTTTCCGTACGAAGAGAGATTGGAGGGACTGGGGTTGTTTTCCTAGGAGCAGGGCAGATTGATAGGGGGCACCATTTAAATGTATAATATTATAAGAGTCATAGACAGCACAGAAGGAAATGTGTTTTCCCCTTTGTGGTCGGGTCAATGACCAGGAGCATAGATGCAAAGAGGCAGGGGTTTGAGTTTTCCACCGGAAGTGTTGTGACAATGTGGAACTCACTTCCTGTAAGGGTAAGAGAAGCAAATCCCTGATAGCATAGAACTCTTTAAATGTACACTTGGAATGGGCCAGAGTTACGGGCTTAATGCTGGAAAACTGGATGAGAATTCTGAGGCAATAGTTTTATGCATTCTATAGGCCAACGTGCATTATTCTTTCTGTGCTGTAAGTCTCTCTGTCTCCAAACCTTCTCCAACTCCCACCTGGCCCATTGTCTTTTCAACCAATACTTCCCCCAGAGCCATTGTCTCCAACAATGACCCTGACTGCCATTGTCCCAAATTCTGTTACTGTTCGGGGTATCTTTCATTGTTGCAGCATCTCTGCCAGTTCAGCAACTTTCCCGGTGATGCAGCATTCCATGTCAGTCCCTTTGAAATTGTTGTAACCCCCGTGCCCCCCGCCCACCTCCCCAACATTGAGCAAGCCATCCTCAGGCATTTCAGACTGTTCAGCTATAGACACCATGTAATGTGTTTTGCCTCACAAGGTATTCCACTGGCCCTGCTGATAGACAGGGTTCCTCTTCCATCATCTCTGCCACTTACCATTTTTTCTCAATCCTGATTTGATTTGATTTTGATTTAATTTATTATTATATTGTCACGTTTACCTCTGTATTGTGGGAAAGAAACTTGTTCTGTTTGCCGTGCAGCGAATCTTCAGTGCAAAGACACAAAGGCCACCGGGTGATTGAACAGAGTGAGGGATACAGAGGTACAGCTACAAGGAAGGTGCACAAGAAGCAAGATCAACATGAGGTTTAACATTTGAGGTCCATTCCGAATTCAAATAACAGTGGGGAAGATGCTAATCTTGAACATCTTGTTCTGTGTGTTTATGGTTTTGTATCTCTTGACTGATGGAAGAGGTTGGAGGAGAGTTTAACCGGGGTGGGGGGGTCTTTAATGGTGTTGGCTGGCTTTCTGCGGCAACAAGAAATGTACATTCAGTCAATGGGTGGAAGGTTGGTTTGTGTAAGATCTGGCCTGTGTTCACAACTCTGTGTAGTTTCTTAAGGTCCTTGGCAGAGCAGTAGCAGAGAACTTGGTACATTTCTGTTTGAGTACATGAGTTTCATTCCCTCCTACTTCCTTCCATCTCCTCTTATAGGATCACACAAACATATATAGGTGGGACTGAAACTAATGTTCACTTCTTTCAATGTAGGTACCTGTCCACATGAAACCTTTTGTAACACTGAAGTTACAGTGTATGCCTGGACAGTTTATTTTGCTGAAGGTGCCCTGGGGATCCGCCCGAGCATCTCCACAACACCCAGTTTACCTCGACTTTCTGCCTTTGGATACGGCTTCTACATCTTTACATTTTAAACTGAATGATGAACAGCATATTGTTAATTTTCAAAAACTTGCAGGAATCCAATTGAAAGTAAAGAATCCAGTGTCAATTCACTGCAGTTATCTTCTTGGATGTTATGTGTTGATAATTGAGGAGAATTAATGCAGCTTTGCCGGGGGTGGCAATTTTCTTTTACTGTTACCCCGACGTCCGGGCATCCACAATGTTGCTCCAACCGACAGGATCTGCCCCTCATTCTCCATCATATTTACAGATGGTTGGGGTTCGCGCTTGACCAGATTTACAACAATCCCCCCTCCCTCATCTTTCATTGTGCTTCGAGAGGAAGCATTTGCCTCTGCCTGGAAATCACATTTTAACACCATGTATTATCACTGTCTCGGATCATTATCCCTTTGTAGTTGAACTGCATCTGCCCTCAAACTGATCATTAAAATAACCTTTCTCTACCTTTCCGCATACCCCTTTTCTCTTTCATAACAATCGATTTATATATGCCCTTTTTGGATATTTAACAGCTGTGATGTTTTTTATTCCTCCTCATAAATTAATGCTAGGATTCACTGTAGATATTTACTTCACTTTTCAGAAGTTAGGGAATGGCCTCAAGCACACGCACACACACAGATACACAGTCACACACGCACACAGTCACACAGGCACACCCACACACACACACACACACAGATACACAGTCACACATGCACACAGGCACACCCACACACACACACAGTCTCAGAGAGAGGGGCACACACACACACACACACAGTCACACACGCACACAGTCACACATGCACACAGGCACACACACACACACACACAGTCACACACGCACACAGTCACACATGCACACAGGCACACACACACACACACAGTCTCAGAGAGAAGGGCACACACACAGTCACACACACACACAGTCACACACGCACACAGTCACACATGCACACAGGCACACACACACACACACAGAGTCCCAGAGAGAGGGGCACACAGACACACACACACACACACAGAGTTTCAGAGAGGGGGCACACACACACACACACACATAGGGAATACGAAATGAAAAGAAGAGTGGTTAAACTTTTAGCATTTCCTTATCGTGTGGAGCCATGCAATTCTCTCACCATATTATACAGCTGTATTGATACTTCTTGTGGGAATCATGGCTACATGTGGTGTAAATTCATCCTATTAAATGTTACATGTTTGGGGGGTACCTTTAAGACCGGTATCCGAGATTCCAACTGCTGTTCACCGGCTGCCTGTTTCTCTTCAAGCTAGAAATTGGCAAGTTACACATTTACAGTTTACATCACAATTCTTTTAATACTGGGTGATCGCATATCCCTGTCATAGCAAGTATACAGATTGACTTTAAATTTATGCAGAAAAGAGTGTTCATTAACATGAAGTCATTTTTCCATTATCCTCTGACAGTGAATTTCGTGGCTATTATGATCCTCTCCCAGGGAAAGTGTGGCCTCGCTATCTGCACAACACGCTATCTCGTGGCCATGGCAGCAGCAGATCAACTGGTCATTATCGGTGAGGTCATACTGAGGCAAATAAATTTTTATTATTTCCCAGTATGTTTCTTGGACATCACTCCTGTGTGTAGTGTTATCAATGTCCTGATCTGTGCGTCCATAGACTGTTCTGTCTGGTTCACCATCGCATTTACCTTTGATCAGTTCGTCAGCTTTTGTTGCCACAAACTGAAAACTAAATATTGCACTGGGAAAAACGCATCTGCAATTCTCTCAATTATCGGTATTGTGCTTTGTTTAAAAAATGTTCCCTGGTATTTTAGATTTGAGCCCATAAAGATAATCGGGAACATACCATTTTACTGCAGGAATAAGTGAAGCTACTTCACTGACTCTCGCTGGATTGGATTCCGCTCATTTGCTGTGGCTCTAACCCCATTGGGGCCATTCTTTTTCATTGTGTTCCTCAATGTTCTGACAATCGCACGCATTTTATTTAAATCAAGACAAGTCCGTAAGGGACCGAGGGGTCAGAGTAAGGGAGGGGAGCAGGTTGACCCCGAAATGAAGAGTAGAATTAAGGCAGTCATTTTACTCTTCACCATATCCGGAAACTTCATCCTTCTCTGGCTGCTATATGCTTTATATATTCTCGATGTCCCAGATCAGTTAAATGATTATGACTATGACATCTTTGAACAAGTTGGGTACATGCTGCGCAATGTAAGCTGCTGCACAAACACCCTTATTTATATGGCAGCTCTGCCCAAGTTCAGAGCTCAGTTCAAAAGGGCGGTGAAATATCCAGTTTCCAGAGTTATTGAACTAATCACTGCATAAATCTGACAAAAGCTCAAACTCCCGTGGGTGATGGGCAAGAAATGACCCTGGAGGACCAAAGGGAACCCTTCTACAGATGCAAATCGGTCCGACAGATCTGAGAAGACAGAATATTTAGCAGACATCAAGAGAACCGAAAGAAGATGAAGATAAGGACACAGGTTTCCCATTCAGAGAGCAGAGGTAATATTTCTGTCCTGGAAGAGGGTCACTGGACCCAAAACATTCACTCTGATTTCTCTCCCACAGATGCTGCCAAACCTGCAGAGTCGCAATTCCTGTTTTGTTTTATTTAACATTTTGGGGACCAGTGTGAATGAGCTGGAGACACTGCACAGGCCAAAGGTCAGTGGAGCAAGGGGAAAGAGCCATGATTTGTCCAAGATAACCAAGTGGGAAGTAGCAGGAGCACAGTCTCTGCTTCCTCCTGTATCAGAGGAAGTGATCCAGGGTGTTGACTCCAACTCTGATGCTTCGGTTTTCAACACTTTCCATCCGAGAAAACAAACAACGTTTCTGTTTTCAAAATGAACATCCATGTAGGTGCTGGACTGTTTCTTATGCTTCAATAAACCATCCCAATTATTGTGTCATTCTGATTCTCCCACCAGTAGCTGGTCCTGGGGGTATTCTGTTCTCCAGCTGCCTAGTGAGAGTGCTCGGGTGATTGGGAGGTTGGGGAGATGGATGTGGAGTGGGGATAATCTGGACAGATCATACCCATAAACATGATGATTGTTAACACTAAGTATCTCAGCCCAAGGAGCCTGTCTAAAGGATTAGGAGAAAAGCTGGAGACAGTTCCAGGAACTGAGTCTGCATTTAGCACAGGGGACAATGTCATCACTTGACAGCAGATCACATACTCCACACCTTCCCGGGAATTGTCTCAGAGAGTTCCCAGTCTGAGTTTTAAATCCGAGCTTTTGGATAACTTCGAACCAGGACTCAGCATCAAGTGTGTTTGTTTGTGTTTAATTACTGCATCAATCCACGTGCTGTTTAAATCTTCCTATACCCTGTTCTTACACCATTACTGGAAATTTCAGACTCAGACTTGATATGTTAACCATGATTTTATTGTCAGTCGGCTTCATGTCGCTGAAGTGTCTGCTATCCACTAGGTAACTCCATGTGGTTTCCATCTGAACTGCGCTGTCTCCAGCAACATCTGCGTTTCAAATTGGTCTTGCCTTCAAATCTGTATTTTAATGTTATCTTGCTATCAGATATGTCACTGCTATCACCCAGCCTGAAGCATCCATGAGTGTGCACAGCCTCTATCTCTGTAAGTACCTCCAACCTGAAAACGTTCCCTGTTTCAGGAATCCATCCCAATAAGCAGCATTGGTCTGTACAGCCACCGAGTGACTCACCCAGAGTGGAAGAGAGTCATCCTCAATGTGAGAGACCCCAGTGATGCTGTGTGTAGAATGTGTTACAGAGCGATTGTGTGACAGAGGATCCAAAGGGATATTAATATCTTCAATGAAAGGGAAAACCTAGCTGAGAAAGTTTCACAGCAGACTACCTCCCTGTCCTTATCTGGTCTGCTGGAAATAACTGACAATGTAGCATTTGTCCTCCTTCTCATTGACTCCACTATCAGTTACATTTCTGATCCCATAAATCCCTCTGGATAATGATATTAAATAACTTCTCACTATTTTCAACCGAGTCATTCTGTTTTTTATTTCTGTTCCTCCTACAAACGTAAATCACATGTTGTCATTGTACCATCCTCCACCACTTCCTCTGACAGCTCATTAGCTTCACTCGGCAAGTCCCAGGGATGACAGCACTGTCCCATGAGAGGTTGGTTTATCTGGGCATGTATTCAGGACAATGAGAGGGGGATCTGATGGAAATGTATCCAATTCTAACAGTTGGACAGACGAGATACAGGGGGTGGGCTGTATCCCCTGGGCAGGTATTCTCAGAACAAGCATCACAGTCTCAAGACATGGGCTCACACATTTCAAGTAGAGAGGAAGAGAATTATCTTCACACAGAGTGATCAGCCTGAGGAATTCTCTCCCACAGAAGGCTGTGGTGCAAAGGTTACTGAGCATATTCAGGAAAGACATTGATAATGTTTTTTTTTACTGGTTAATGACATCACGGGGTTTGGAGAGAAATTGGGAATATAGCGGTGAGATAGAGAGTCAGACATGACCACACTGAATGGGAGAGCAGGCTGGAAGGGCTGAATGGCCTCTTCCTGCTCCTGGTTTCTGTGTTTCTGTCAGTTTAATGTCCTCCTGAAAATCTCCCCCTAAAAAGTATCAGTGATTACATTGGGGAAGCACATCAGTAGCTGTTTTCGTTCACATTCCTGCATCTTGAAAATGTGGTTTTATTTGCAGAGACGATGAACAGTCAGTGTGAGGATCAAAGTGGGCCACAGGATTCCTGATGCTGTCTCAGTGAAACAGTCACAGGAAGGCTTCCTTACTGTCGATGGCCAATCACCTGCAATAAAGACCGAGACGTCATGGACCTTCCGGATTGTTCACGGTCCCTGGGTGTGAATGTTCTGTGTGATTTACGGACAATATAAATGTAGCAGAAATACACTGAATATCCTCATTTAAACGGAGGGTGTGGGCAGTTATAAAGCACTTTCTGTTTTATATCTGAAGGGTATCCCAAAATGTTTTACAGGTAATCGAACTGTTTTGGAAATTATCCGGCATTGTAGGGAATGGAGGTAATGTTAGAAACAGGGAGACTTTCAGACACTGATACAGAGCCAGAGCCACAGATACTGGATGAGATTGTCCTGGAGATGTTTCAGAGCTCAATCTGTGACTCACACAAGACCGGGACACCAGTGGATGGAAGACAATCAGTTTTTGGTCATAAGAAGAAAGTGTTTTATTGTCTCTGTGATTGTTATCGATCTAGACTTCCAAAAGGCCTTTGATAAGGTGCCTCATGGGAGGCTGCTGAGTAAGGGGAAGGCCCATAGTGTTCAAGGTGAGCTCCTGGCATGGATTCAGGTTTGGCTGTCTGACTGAAGGCAGAGAGGTGGGATAAAAGGTTCTTCTTCAGAATGGCAGTTAGTGACAAGTGGTGTCCCACAGGGTTCACTGTTGGGACTGCAGCTGTTCACTTTATATATTAATGATCTGGATGAAGGGACTGGGGGTATTCTGGCAAAGTTTGCCGATGATACGAAGTTAGGTGGACAGACAGGTAGTACTGATGAGTTGTGGAGGCTGCAGAAAGGTTAAGACAGTTTAGGAGAGTAGTCCTGGAAATGGCTGATGAAATTCAATGTGAATAAATGCGAGGTCTTGAACTTTGGAAAATAGAATACAGACATGGACTATTTTTTAAACGGTGAGAAAATTCATAAAGCCAAAGTACAAAGGATCTGGGAGTGCGAGTCCAGGATTTTCTAAATGTTGACTTGCAGGTTGAGTCCGTGATTAAGAAAGTACGTGCAATGTTGACATTTATATAAAGAGTGTTGGAATGTAAAAACAGCGTGTGCTTCTGAGACTTTATAAAGCTTGGGTTTGGCCCCATTTACAACATTGTATCCAGTTTTGGGCCCCACACCTCAGGAAGGACATACTGGCACTGGAGCATGTCAGGCAGAGATTCACACGGATGATCCCTGGAATGGTAGGCCTAACATACGAATGGCTGAGGATCCTGGGATTGTAATCATGAGAGTTTAGAAGGTTAAGGGAAGATCGAATAGAAATTTACAAGATAATGCATGGCTTACAAAGGGTGGATGCTGGGAAGTTGTTTCTCTTCGGCGAAGAGACTAGGACCCGTGTGCACAGCTTTAAAATTAGAGGGAGTCAATTTGGAATGGAAATGAGAAGACATGGAAAGGATCTCGCAGGGAATTAAGGGCTACAGGGAAAGTGTGGGTAAGTGGAATTGAAACGCCCATCAGCCATGATTAAATGGTGGAATGGACACAATGGGCTGAATGGCCTTGCTTCCACTCCGATGTCTTATTATCTTATGGTCTTATGATCCCTATCCTGGGAAGGTTTCATGGGGGCGATGTAAAGGGAGTTTTGCTCCTCATCTAACTCCATACTGTACCTGTCCTGGGATTGGTTGATGGGGACAGTGTAGAGAAAGCTTTACTCTGAACCTAACCCCATGTGGACCCTTTTTCTGCGAGAGTTTAATGGGGACAGTATCGGGTGGTTTAAACCAACCTAACCTCACGCTGAACACGGCCTGAGTTTCCAAAGGGCTTCAGTCTATTGTTAGGTTACTCGACAATGAGCCTCCAGAAACAACTAAAATATTTTCTCCCTATCTAACACAACATTTCCGGTCATAAATCTCAAACTTACATAATTTTAGATCTTTCTAAATTCCAGTGACACCATCCTGGGCTTGTGTCATTTCCCTGACCATTGAACCCGTGCTGTCCAGCTATAGTCCTGCGAATCTTCGCTGCATTCACTTGCACATGGACTCCCAAGTCCCCACTCGGTCTTGCCTTTCCCTGTTTATAAAGTCACTGTCAGTGTTGTGCTAACATGAAATGGCTGCTTTGAACAAACCTAAAATGGCTAACTGCCTGACACTTCTGAAAACATTTGTCCTGCTTTGCAGATTAAGACACACCTTGCACTTTGTACATTATCATCTCTCGGCCTCCTGCAGATGAAATAAAGCGAGATGGGAACCGATGTATTTTGGATGTTAGAGGAGGGACAATCTAAACTCAATGGTACAATGTTAATCTGGATGCAGGAACAGGGAAGACTTCAGTTTGAGTCTGGAATTCAGTTAGCACAGAAGAGAGGGGCAAATGAATGAAAAGCCTTTTCCATTCATACATTCCTGCATTGTAGAAACGTTAATTTACAAATTAAACAGCAAAAGCAGGATATGGAGAACTATGTTACAATGTTTCAATTGTTTCACATGTGGATTCACGAATCTGTTTAAAGTCAGTGCCCTGAGATAATTAAAAATGTCAGCAGTCTGTCTGACTTTCCAAACTTCAACCATTAAAAACGATGGAAATACACATAAAATAACATAACAGGTCTGCTACTGAATTGTAATTATGAAGACTTGCGCAGAATCTGTCAGAGTTTTGGCGTGGAATCAGGAGCATTTATCCAGAAAACAGGCATTTACCAAGTGTCACACTGACGCACTTTGTGTATTTGAATCTTCATTGACTGCCAGGGCCATTCGGTAACATGTCTCCCTCTGTGCTGTAAGGAACAAACAAACACAAGAAAAAGGAGCAGGAGTCAGGAATTCGGCCCCTCGAGCCTGCTCCGATATTTAATACAGTCATGGCTGAACCCATCTATGAAGTGCTTTGAGAGGTTAGGAATGGCACACATTAACTCCAGCCTCCCAGAATGCCTTAGTCCACTATAATTCACCTCCCATCAAAATAGATCCATGCAAATGCCATCTTCCTCCCCTTCACTCATCCCAGGAACGTCTGGATAACAAGGACACCTCCGTCAGACTCCGAGATATTGACTTTAGCTCTGCCTTGATCACCACAATGCCAACAAGACCCATCGACACAGTCTGAGCCCTGGGACTCTTTCCTCACCTCTACAACTGGATCCTCACCTTTCTGACCTGCAGATCAGAATCAATAAGGATGGTTGAGAACAACTCCTCTATGATAATCCGCTATACTGGTGCCCTGCAAGGCTGTGTACTCAGCCCCCTTCTATATTTCTTACCCTCTCATGACGGTATGGCCACATTCAGCTCCAACTCCATTTACAGATTAGGTAATGACACCACCATAGTGGGTAGTATCTCAAACAACAGTGAGACAGAGTACAGGAAAGTGAGCTCAGTGGTATGGTGTAAAGACAACAATCTCTCCCTCAATGTCAGCAAGACAAAGGAACTGGTCATTGACTTCAGGAAGTGGACTGAAGGACAGACCCTGGTCTCTGTCATTGGTGCTGAGGTGGAGGTGATTGAGAGCTTCAAGGTCTGAGGAATTAATATTACCAACAATCAGTCCATCCATGTCAGCTCGACAGCCAAGAAAGCTCATCAATGCCTCTACTTCCTCAGAAGGTGAAGGAAATTTAGCATTTCGGTAATGACTCTGACCAATTTTTATATTGCACTGGAGAAAGCATCCTATCCAGATGCATCACACCTTGGTATGGTACCTGCTCTGTCCGTACTGCAAGAAATTACAGAGAGGCATGAACCCAACCCAGTCCATAACCCAAATCACATTTCCTTCCATCTGACTCGGTCTCGACTTCCCACTGCTTCAGGAAAGCAGCCATCATAATCAAAGGCCCCTCCCACCCCTGCAATACTCTCTTCCACCCTCTTCCATTGGACAGAAGATACATAAGTTTATAAACATGTACCAGTAGGTTCAGTAACAATTTCTTCCCTGCTGATATCAGACTTATGACCGGGCCAGTCATATGTTAGAGTTCATCCGTCTCTGCACCTGTTCTATGGCCACACCTCCCATTGTCCTTATATAAGACATGATTTGTACTGGATATCACGCAAAACAATATTTTTCACTGTGTCTCGGTATATGTGACAATCATAAATCATATCAAATCAAATCAAAGCTCCTCACCATACGTTTGGGTCTTGTCTCATCGATAACACCTTAGACTTATGTCTCCTGTCGCCTGTGTAAAAGGCTTCGACCATCCATTACATCCATGCCTGTCATAATTTGGTAAGGAGCTATTAGATCACCCTCAGTCTCGACATTCAAGTGAAAGCAATGATTTATTAAATTGTCCTCCATCATTCACGATGGGAGGTGGCAGGACTGCAGAGCTTATGTCTGATTCATGGAGGCAGGAGTCACTTACGTTGCTGCACATGGTTTCTGGCATGCAAGTATTTCTGTGTTGTACCTACACCAGGTTGACACCTTACTTTTAGATATACCCAATCCTGCACTCTTCATTGATCCAGGTTTGATAACTGGCTCCATGTAATAACCTTCCCATTCATCTGTTTCCCCAGCCCCTCCATTTCTTAGTTGTTATGTCTTTGGAATGTACTTCCTTTCGAGCCTTGGTAAATTTGTGCATTGCATCTTGCAGGCTCGCATTGATTTACAAGAGGTAGAAGGACTGGTTAATACTTATAGACAGTCCGTATAACACTCATTACAAAGGCAGAGCTCATAGGAACAGCTGAATCAAAAATAAACCAGGTTTCTTCAGGATTAAACTGCCTTTTACTGCACAGAACAGAGAGAGCTCCTGAACAGCTGAAGACTTCTCTGTATCTTGTTCAGGGTCCCAAGCTGTTTAGCTGCCTGAGAACCAATCACATCTCTGTTGGCAGGCAGACAGCCTTTGGCATTGGTGAACTAGTGGCCAATTATCAATCAGCTCCTTGTTTCAATCCAAAGTTCCATCTGTGAATAACTCCGTTCATGTCCAACCAGACTTCAATCACTGGCTCACTCTCATTGCTGTCAAACCGTGCACAATCTTCCACCAATCGGCTGTTTGTAAGGTCGCTCTTTTCACATTTTAGTCCAAATTAAACTGAAGATTTAAAAAAAAAAATTTTGATTTGCAGTCGCCCTGAGAAAACGAAAATGCCATTTCAAAAACGCATTTACTTGCAAAATACATGATGCACAAAATTTACAAAAAACTGCAATCTATTTATTCTTTCTCCTTTCTTCCAATGTTATGCAATCATAGCATTCCTTAAATTTTTACATATTCCAGTATCTGACTCTTGGGACAATCCATCGAATTCACATTAAGTTATCCAGTAATGTGTATAACATTTACATAAAATGGTGACAACAAAAGATTCGATCGGAACAGTCTTGCATTGTTTATTTGAACCTTTGTAAAGAAGGCCAGTGGATTACAATCTGTGTAATTTAGTATGTCATTGTTCTTTGTTGGTTAGCCTTCAAAGTGCTGAAGAGCCAACAGTAATCCCAAAGCCCCCTTTCCTCTGGGAGAGTATTTTTCCCAATGACTGGTATTGTTTCTAATAGCAGCATCCTCCAGGTTTCACAATTCCTAACTCATCATCCTGGAACAAGACAGCACTTTGCCCCAATTCACCAGCATCAGCGGCCATTGTGATAAGACTGGAAAACTCAGGGATGGCCAAAAGTGGTTCATTGATCGAAACTGCTTTCACCTTTCAAAGGTAACCTCGCACTCTGGGATCTAAGCCACGTTTTCTTATTTCCATCATAACTTTGTTAAAGGCACAGCCATCCAGCTAAAATCATGGACAACTTTCGAGTAAAGTCAAATATTCCTTAAAAATCTATTCATTTCTCATTTAGTTTTAGGAACAAGGAATTCTGTCAGTGTCTTCACCTTTGCTGTCTCCATCAATATCTGTCTGTGTGTTTGTGTGTGTGTGCCTGTGTGATTGTATTTGTCTCTCTATGTGCTGCTGTATGTTTCTCTGCACATGTCTTGGTCTCTGAGTATCTGTATGTATTGACATCTGTCACACACACACAGACACGAAACATACAAACACAAACACACACACATAAACACGCATCAACATGACCAAAAGCATTGTGCCACTTTAAACATAAGAGAACGAGACAGAGATACGAATCGAGGTGAGTTTAAGCCCCATTTCAATGTAGACAGTTCCCAAAACAACAGGGAGCCCGCTGCACAGAGATACAGACACAGAGATACAGAAAAATGGAGACACTCACTAATACACGCAATGAGACACACGCATACTCACACAAACACTGATAGTTAGAGATAGATGAGTAGACACAGACGAAAACACACAGAAAGAAACACACACGGTAATGCACACACACATTCAGAGTGATACGTGCAAAAAGACAGACAGAATCGGTGTGCACTGAGTGACACTGCCCTGGGTGTAACCATGTGTAACACAGTCTGTGTCCCATCAGCTCAGTCCCAGCTTTTACAGATGGAATGTCCAGGAGACAGTACAACAGTCGCGGGATGGCCCTCAGCCCATTGTCAGGGAAGAGGGGAATCTGGTTACAATCTCATGGTCATTGGGACAATTAACAGATCCGTGTAATCACTGGGTGTCCGTCTGGGAAATGGATTGATGATGATGGAGAGGAGTTGTGTTCTCCATAATTAGGTGGAATAAACTTGCAGTGCAGCTTGCTCAGCACCACAGACACAAACATCCCCTCTCTCCACCACCGACACTCAGTAGCAGCAGTATGTATCATAGACAAGATGTACTGGAGAAATTCCCCAAGGTTCCTTCCAGAGCAGCTTCCAGACCCACGGCACTATCATGTGGAATGCTGAGCACAGCAGATACACGGGAACACCACCAGTTGACAATTCCACATCAAGCCACTCCCCACCCTGGCTTGGAAAAACATCTCAGTCCCACAAGTGCCATTGGTTGGAAATCCTGGAACTCCCTCCCTTACATCATTGTGGGTTTATCTGCCCCAAATAAATGGCAGCAGTTCAAGGCAATAACTCACCGTCACCTTCACCAGAGCAGTTATATCTGAGCAACCCGTGGTGACCCAGAGGCAATGACCCAAACACATTAATGAATCACAAAACAAAGCTCAGTATTTGGGACCCGTGTGCTCCAGTGCTGAGCTTCTGAATAAATTGGATCTATATTCTTGTAAATAGAAAAACGATTTCATTGGAGTGTATCTCATTCTGAAGATGCTTGAGAGGCTAGATGCTGAAAAATTAATCCTGTGGGTCTGGGAATCTGAAACACAATAACACAGTCTCAGGGGTTGCTGGAAAAGCTCAGCAGGTCAGGCAGCATCTGTGCAGAGAAATCAGCGTTAATGTTACAGCATCCGCAGTTCATTCGGGTTTGATTGCCACCTTCTCAGGGTAAGGGGCAGGTTATTTGGGACTGAGATGAGGAGACAGCGCTTCACTCTAAGGCCTCTGAGTCTTTAATATTCTCTCTCCCTGAGGATTGTGGATGCTCCCTCACTGAGTACATTTCAGATTGGGATAGACAGATTGCCGGGGTCTCAGGGAGTCACGGGATATGGGAGTGGATAGGAAACCGGATTTGAAATCTCAAACCAGCTCTGATTGGATTGACTGCCAGAAGAGACTGAACAGTTTAAACAGTTTATAGTCTCCTCCTGCTCACATTTCCTGAACTCTTAGCTGTTTAATGAACCAAATTCCCAATCCCTTTGGATTTGGTTCAGAACTGATGGCTTCTGATGAGATTAGATGAGATTCCCTACAGTGTGGAAACAGGCCATTCAGCCCAACCAGTCCACACCGACCCTCCGAAGAGTAACCCACCCAGACCCATTTCCCTCTGACTAATCACTATGGATAATTTACCAAGGCCAATTCACCTAACCTGCACATTTTTAGACTGTGGCAGGAAGTCGCAGCACCCGGAAGAAACCCACACAAACATGGGGAGAATGTGCAAACCCCACACAGACCGTCGCCCGAGGCTGGAATTGAACCTGGGACCATGGTGCTAACCACTGAGCCACTTTGCTGCCCCAATTCTGGTGCTGTCAGACCTGCTGAGCTTCCCCAGCAATTTCTTGTTTGGATTTCAGCCCCAATCCAGTTGGTGTTGATCACGGCCTTGTTAAGGGTGTTTGGGAATGGGGAGGGGGCTGCTAGCAGGGTGATGGTGGGATAGTGGGGAATATAGCTGCCTTCCAAGCCGGGTTCGATTCCCGGCCATCGAAATTGTAAATCCGTTTTTAAAGGAAGGCCACCGGGATAAAATCGGATCTGCCAGAATGCTCCTTGCTTTTCCTGGCGATGGTTCCTGTGAATTGCAGTGTGGAACCGGGCAGCATTGCTCGGCATCTCGGAAGCTTTCCCCTCTGTTGCTTCCCATTTCTTATTGAAATATTGGTTGCAGCACAAGGATGGGTTTGTTTTGTTCGAAAAGTGAGAGACTGCTCCCGTCAGGAACCTGAAATAATTACAGAAGCCGCTGGAAACACTGAACAGTTCCAACAGCTTCTGGAGTGTTGGAGGGAGGGTTAATGTGTCAAATCTATACAAGGATAAAATAAACTCCAGCCTGAAAACAGTCAGAGTTCCTAAGTTTTACAAACATCCGTATAACTTTTATCTGAACCATCAATTCACCTTAAACCCTTCCAATGTGGAAAAGCATCTTTCTGATTCTCACTTTGAGAGATGTCCCTCAGTGAGCTCCTCCACCATTCTTTCCATTTCACTGGGGACCCACTATCCACAGTCTCCAAACAAATGACCTGAATTCAGACACACAGAGATTTTAAAGAGTGACACAATGCAGATAGGAAGTTGATTTCATTTCTGTTTCTGAGTCCAATCTTCACTCAGTGAGACAGAGTCAGGTATTCAAGGCTCCAACAAGAGCTGGATTCTGCTTCTGGTGATTGTCTTCATTCAGTGAGAAGGAGGGCCGTGGGCCGGAAGGAGCTCATCATTGTGCTTCGGGTTGGCTGCTCAGTCTGCAGCATTGCAGGCCGTGGGAGCAGGGCAGTGTGAAAGGTACCTCGTGTGGACTGCAATAGGACTTTCCACACATTGTTCCAGGCCAGTTACAGAGCTCCAGGAATTCTGAATGAGGATCTGAAAAATGCAGTAATTGAAGGAGGAGGATCAGGGAAACAGGATAAAGCTGATGAGATCAGCAGGATTTCTCAGTCTAACTCTGTACCATACTTTATTTTCTGTTTCAAAAATCTACAATCCGGAGCTCAACCCACTCAGAGCAATATAAGCTCAGAAACAAATCATTCAGTCCAACACATCCATGCTGAACTGATATCCGATGTAAATCTCATCCTATTTGTCAGAATTTGGCCCATGTTCCTCTGAACCCTTTTTAATTCCTACACCCACCCAGATACCTTTTAAATGTTGTAATTGTTCCAGCCTCCACTACTTTCTCTGGCAGCTCATGCACACAGTGCCCTCTGCTTGAAAAATGTTCCCCTTCGGTCCCTTTTATATTTCTCCTCTCAACTTTAACACATGCCACCTGCTTCTGGACTCCCCCACCACAGGAAAATCACCTTGCCTTTTTGCCCTGTTGAGGGTCGTTCATGAATTTGTGAACCTCTATAAGGTTACCCTCAGCCACTGATGCTCCAGGGATAATAGCACCAACCTATACAGTCTTAACCTCTTGCACAATCCCTCCAACCTTGGCAACATCCTTGTAAATCTTTTTTGAACCCTTTCAAGTTTCACAACACCCTTCTGATAGGAGGGAGTCCAGAATTGCACATTATATACCAAAAGTGGCCGTACCAATACCACACCATGACCTCCCAACCACTTTAAACAATTAACTGAGCAATAAAGACAAAAATGCCAAATGCCTTCTTCACTATCCTATCGAAATGTTAGTCCACCTTCAATGATCGATGAAGCTGCACTCCAGGTCTATTTGTTCAGCAACACCCCTAGTACCTTACCATTAAGTGTGTAAGTCCTGCTCTCTTTTGCTTCTCCAAAATGCAGCACCTCAGACTTATCTAAATTAATCTTCATCTGCCACTCCTCAGCCCAGTGGCCCATCTGATCAAGATCCTGTTGTAATCTGAGGTAACCATCTTCACTGTCCTCTACACCTCCAATTTTACTGTCATCTGCAAACTTACTAACCATTCGTCCTATGGTCACATCCAAATCATTTATATAAATGACAAAACAACAGTGGGCCCAGCACCGATCCTTGTGGCACACCGCTGGTCACAGGCCTCCAGTCTGAAAAGCAACCCTCCCCCACCACCCTCTGTCTTCTCCCTTCAATAAAAAGAAGTGTTGCAAGCATCAGTTAACTGGAGATTCAGTTCAGTGCATCACTAAATGAAAAGAAAATGCAGGGCATCAATAATTGGGGAATTCATGCAGGTGCCATTTAAATTCGAAGTGGGAGAACTGGGGCAGGATAACACTCAGTGGGAGAGTTGGTGCAGTTCCAGGATGTGTGCGGGATAGGGAAATGGGAGAAATAGCCATAAGTAGAGTCATACAATTATGGAGAGTTGCAACACACAATTAGATCCTTTGGTCCAACTTGTCCATGGCACAATTTAAGAATTCTGGCAGTACTCCACTAAATTGGAGAATCATTGCAAGGAACTACCTACTGGGAGAAATGGGCAAGGGCTTACCGAAATTTGAGAACTGTAACAGGGCACCAGTTAATGGGAGAGTTGGTGCAGTGTTACACTAAATGGGAGAATTGGGGCAGGACAATATTTGATGGGAGATTTTTGAGGACATTAGTCAGTATGAGATTTGGTGTAAGGCAACACTGTGAGGAGAACTTGTTCAGGACATCAGTAATTGGGGGAAATAGTGCTCAGGAAATACTGAATGGAAGAACTGGTGCACAGTGGAGCTAAATTAGAGAATGGGTGCATGGCACCAGGAAATGGGAGAATTAGGGTAGCGCACCCTTAAATGGTAGCATCAGATAGGGCATCAGTAAACATGCCCTATCAGAATTAGTACAGGGATATAAGTAAATGGGAGAGTTGGTGGGAATCAAAAAATGGGAGATCTGGCGCACAGTGTAGTTACATAGGAAAACTGGCGTGATTGTCAATATGTTAGAAAAGTGGAGCAGGGCATGTCTAAATTGGGGAATAGGGGCCAGGGAATCCATAAAAAGAAGAAATGTTGCAAGCATTGGTAAATTGGAGAGTCAGTTCAGTGCATCACTAAAATAAATCAATTCAGCGGGGCACCTGTACATGGAAGAAGTTTATCAGGGAACAATTAAGTGGGAGGAATTGATGCAGGGCATCAATAATTGGAGAATTCATGCAGGTGCCTTTAAATTGGGCAGGATAATACTCAATGGGAGAGTTGGTGCAGTTTCAGGATTTGTGCAGGATTGGTAAATGGGAGAAATGGTGCAGAGCAGCGGAGCCAAAAATAGAGTCAAACAATCATAGAGATGTACAACATGGAAACAGACACTTCACTCCAACTTGTCTATGTCTCAATTTTAGAATTCTGGCAGCACTCCATGAACTTGGAGAATCATTCCAAGGAAATACTAAATGGAAGAATTGGGCAAGGGCTTTTTGAAATAAGAGAATTTGGAACGAGGCATCTGATATTGTCAAATTAGTGCAGTTAGACCCATATGGGAGAGTTTCAATTTCGCAGTAAATGGGAGAATTGGTGCAGTGTAGCACTAAATGGGAGGATTGGTACAGGACAATACTTGATGCGGGAATGAGAGTCGGGCACCCCTAAATTGGGCGAGGGCATCAGTCAATATGAGGATTGGTGTAAGGCAATACTGAATGGAGAACTTGTTCAGGACGTCAGTAATTGGGGGAAATGATGCTCAGCAACACTGAATTAGAGAATTGGTGCATGGCAACAGTAAATGGGAGAATTAGAGTAGCGCACCCTTAAATGGTAGAATCGGGCTCGGCCATCAGTAAATGGAAGAATTAGTACAGGGATATGAGTAAATAGGAGATTTGGTGGAAGCAATAAATGGGAGATCTGCTGCACAGTGCCATTCCATTAGAAAATTGATGGGAGTGCCAATATATTGGAAAATTGGAGCAGAGCATGTCTAAATTGGGGAATAGGGGGCAGGGAATCAATAAAAAGAAGAAAATGTTGCAAGCATTGGTAAATTGGAGATTCAGTTCAGTGCATCACTAAATGAAAACAAAAAATAATCAGCAGGGCACCCGTACGTGGAAGATGTGTATCGGGGAACAACTAAATGGGAGGCATTGATTCAGGGCCACAATAATTGGAGAGTTCATGCAGATGCCATGACATTCTCAGTGGGAGGACTGGGGCAGGATAACCTCAATGGGAGAGTTGGTGAAATTCCCGAATTAGTGCAGGATTGGTAAATGGGAGAATTGGTGCAGGGAAGCGGAGCACTAATTACAGCCTTAGAGATGTACAGCACGGAAACAGACCCTTCAGCCCAACTTGTCCACGCCTAAATTTAAGAATTCTGTAAGCTCTACAGTGGATAAATTTCGAAAGGGCTTATCGAAATGTGAGAATTTGCAACAGGACATCAGATAATGGGTGAATTAGTGCAGTTCAGCGCTAAATGGGTGAGTTATGCTGTGTTGCAACTAAGTGGGAGAATTGGGACAGGACAATACCTTTTGGGAGATTTAGAGTAGGGCACCCCTAAATTGGGTGAGGGCATCAGTCAGTATGAGGATTGGTGTAAGGCAACACTGAACCTGTTCAGGACATCAGTAATTGAGGGAAATGGTGCTAAGCAACACTGAATTGGAGAATTGGTGTGGGGTATCAGTAAACGAAAAACTTGGTGCAGGGTGCTGATAACTTCGAGAATTGGAGCAAATGGGAGAACACGGGCAGTGAATCAGTAAATAGGGCAAATGATCCAAAAGGATTAGTGATCCAGATTCAATACACTGTATCTCGAACTGGGGGAGTTGGTGCTGTTCACTACTCACTGGAAGATATGTGCAGGATCGGTAATTTGGAGATATGATGTAGGGGTCCCAAGATTAGAGAATTCTGGCAGCGGACTACTAAATGGGAGAATTGTTGCAGAGAAATACTGAATGGAAGACCTGGTGCACAGTGGAGTTAAATGAGAGAATGGGAGAATGAGGGTATGATTAGATTTCTTACAGTGTAGAAACAAGCCGTTCAGCCCAGCAAGTCCACACCGACCCTCCAAAGAGCAACCCACCCAGATCAATTCCCCTAACACTATCGGCAATTTAGCATGGCCAATTCACCTAACCTGCCCATCTTTGGTCTGTGGGAGGAAACCGGAGGAAACCCACGCAGACTCGGGGAGAATGTGCAAACTCCACACAGACAGTTGCCCGAGGTGGGAATTGAAGCCGGGTCTCCGGCGCTGTGAGGCATCAGTGCTAACCACTGTACCACTGTGCCGCCATAAATGGCACCTATAGATGATAGAATCAGGCTCGGCCATCAATAAATGGAAGAATTAGTACAGGGGTATGAGTAAATGGGAGACTTGGTGGGAATCAATAAATGGGAGATTCGGTGCACAGAGTCATTACATTGGAAAACTGGTGAAGATTCTAATATAATCTTCATATATTAGAAGATTGGAGCAGAACATGTCTAAATTGGGGAATAGGGGCAGGGAGTCAATAAAAAGAAATGTTGCAAGCATCGGTAAATTGGAGAGTCAGTTCAGTGCATCACTAAATTTAAACAATTCAGCAGGGCACCCGTACGTGGAAGAAGTGTTTCAGGGAACAATTAAATGGAAGAAATTGATGCAGGGCATCAATAATTGGAGAATTCATGCAGGTGCCTGTAAATAGGGCAGGATAATACTCAATGGGAGAGTTGCTGCAGTTTCAGGATTTGTGCAGGATTGGGAAATGGGAGAAATGGTGCAGAGCAGCGGAGCCATAAATAGAGTCATACAACATAGAGATGTACAACATGGAAACAGACACTTCACTCCAACTTGTCTATGACTCAATTTTAGAATTCTAGCAGCGCTCCACGAAATTGGAGAATGATTCCAAGGAACTACTAAACATAAGAATTGGGCAAGGGCTTATCGAAATAAGAGAATTTGGAACGGGGCATCCGACAATGGCAAATTGGTGCAGTTAGCACCAAATGGGAGAGTTTCAGTTTAGCAGTAAGTGGGAGAATCGGTGCAGTGTAGCACTAAATGGGAGGATTGGGACAGGACAATACCTGATGTGGGAATGAGAGTAAGGCACCCCTAAATTGGTGAGGGCATCAGTCAATATGAGGATTGGTGTAAGGCACAACTGAATGGAGAACTTGTTCAGGACGTCAGTATTTGAGGGAAATGGTGCTAAGCAACACTGAATTGGAGAATTGGTGTGGAGTATCAGTAAATGAGAGACCTGGTGCACAGTGGAGCTAAATTACAGAATTGGAGCATGGCAACAGGAAATGGTAGAATGAGATTTAAACACTATATAGGACAAACAGGAAGACAGCTAACAACCCGCATACATGAACATCAACTAGCCACGAAACGACACGACCAACTATCCTTAGTAGCCACACACGCAGACAACAAGCAACATGAATTCGACTGGGACAACACTACTATCATAGGGCAAGCCAGACAGAGAACAGCCAGGGAATTCCTAGAGGCATGGCATTCATCCACAAACTCCATCAACAAACACATCGACCTGGACCCAATATACCAACCACTACAGCGGACAGCTGGAACTGACAACCGGAAGCGGCAGGGACAGACCACTATAAACACCGGAGGAAACATCAAAGAAGCGCTTCGCAGGAGGCTCCCAAGCACTGATGATGTCGCCTAGCCAGGGGACGAAACGTTTGCAACAAAAACTTCCAGCTCGGCGAACAGAACCACAACAACGAGCACCCGAGCTACAAATCTTCGCACAAACTTTGGGAGAATTAGAGTAGCGCACCCTTAAATGGTAGAATCGGGCTCGGGCATCAGTAAATGGAAGAATTAGTACAGGGACATGGTAACTGGGAGATTTGGTGCAAACAATAAATGGGAGATCTGTTGCACAGTGCTGTTACATTAGAAAATTGGTGGGAGTGCTAATATATTGAAAAATTGGAGCAGAGCCTGACTAAATTGGGGAATAGGGGCCAGGGATTCAATAAAAAGAAGAAATGTTACAAGTATTTGTAAATTAGAGATTCAGGTCACTGCATCACTGAATGAAAAACAAATCAGCAGGGCATCCGTACGTTGAAGATGTTTGTCAGGGAACAACTAAATGGAAGGAATTGATGCAGGGCAACAATAACTGGAGAATTTATGCAGGTGCCATTAAATTCTAAGTGGGAGACCTGGGGCATTATAACACTCAATGGGAGAGTTGGTGCAATTCCCGGATTTGTGCGGGATTGGTAAATGGGAGAATTGGTACAGGGAAGTGGATCCCTAAGTCGAGCCTTAGAGATATACAGCTGCTATATCTCCCACAACAGTGACTACACCTCACAAGGACTTCAGTTACTATGAAGCACATTCAGAAATCCTGAATGTGTGGAAATACATTTATAAATACAAATCAAGTCTTTGCAATGAATAAAAGACCCAAGAACAGGGCAGGAAATTGATATCAATCGGTCTCATCTCACAGGAGAGAAATCAGGGGGAAAAAAAACCTGTGTTATTGATGTGATTAATACCTGAACAATTAAACACCAGTTCAATCAAAGAGATAATTCACATCCAATGAAGTAAACTATTGTTGACCGAATAAACACAGTCCAGTTCTGGATGCAATAACAACAGAATACGATCACGTTACCCCACTGGAATGTGTGTGTCACCATAGTCTTCCCAGACCACAGGGGCTGCTCTCTTCATTACAGAGAGAAGCGACTCATGGTGATTTGACCAGAGGGACCTCAGACCTTAGGCAATGAAAGAGTCCTTCATAGAAACCTCAAACTGGTAATGGGAATTGAACCCACGCTGTTCACATCACACTACTCTGTAAACCAACAATACAACCAACGCAGCTAAACTGATTCCCCTTAACTGGAGCGTCACATGTGGGGATGAATAATTGAATCCCTTGCTACACACAGTGCAGGTGAACGGCCTCTCCCCACAATGTGTTTGTTGGTGTTTCATCAAATCATTGCTACTCATAAAGCTCTTCTCACAGTCAGAGCATTGACATGTTCTCTCATTGATGTGAACAAAGCCATAGCTGCTGAGGTTGGAGAACCGAGTGAACCCCTTCCCACACAAGTAGCAGGTAAAAGGTGTGAATGTGCTGGTGCTCACTGAGTACAGATGACTAAGTGAGTCCCTTCCTTCACTCAGTGCAGGCGGACAGTCTCTCTCTCTAGTATGGCCACGCTCGTGTATTTGAAGCTTTGCTGATTTAATAAATCCCTTCTCACACATAGAACAGATTATTGGTCTCTCTCCAGTGTCAACTCAACGGTTGACATTAGGCTGAACTGGGAAGTTTATTCCTTCCCAAACAGAGCAGACAACGCTTCTCTCCCGATGATGAAGACGTTTGTCTGACATTAGGCTGGATCCCCAAGTGAATACCTTCCCACACATGGAACAGCTGAATACCTTCTCTCCCATGGGAACAGGTTAATGTTAAATTATGACCATTGATTTAAGACCTTTACACATCTTAAAGGTTTTTCCCCCCACAGTCAGGGGAAAGGTCTCTTGTCAGTGTGAATCCACTGGTGTTACATGAAGTTGGATGACAGAGTAAATCCCTTCCCACACATAGAGCAGGGGAACAGTCTCTCCCCAGAATGTCTGTGTCGGTGAGTCTCCAGCTGGTCTAGGGATTTGCAATCCTTCTCACAATCCAGACATTTCCATGGTGCTGATCTCCTCACATAACTCCAAATTGGATAATCTGTTGAATCCTTTCCCATAAACACAATATATTTATGGCTTCTCTGTCTGTGGATTTTTAAAGAATGTTAACTGGATAATATTAAATAATTTCTGCAGTCAGTTCAGTGGAACACTCACACTGTTGTGTGTGTGTCTTTACCACTCACAATGTTTTGTGAAATCTTTGCTTACAGACATACCAGATAAACATGTTCCCTTTATGTCCAAATGAATTTAGTGACTCTGTTGGATCTTTGTATCATGTTTGATTTGACTCACTCATCTTCAATTCTTTCTGTCTATTTCTCTGTGAAATGATTTTCAAATATTATCATTGTGCATACAGGGTAAAATCTCAGAACAAACAAATCCAAATTCAAAAAGATATCCTTCCTCTATTCTGTACCTCCCCCAAACAAATGATCCAATCACATCAAAAGATGCAAAAAGCCCCATCAAAAGCAAAAAGGAATGTTCCTGAATAAATCAGGTTGTTGTTCCCAATATCTCTGAGACATTGTGTGTCCTGAGGTGCAAACCTGTTGTGGGATGTACCTCGCCAACCGGTGGACAGCACAGCCCCCTTTCCAGAAGGATGTTACACAAGAGATGATCCCCTTTGCTGCTGCTGTACATCAATGGGGAAGAAAGGGAATGGGAAAGGTTGTTGGAAATAAAGAGAGCTGTTTTGTCCCACATGTTGATGAGCTTCTTGTGTTGTTGAAGCAGCATTCAACCAGGCACGTGGAGAGGATTCAGTAACAGACCTGACTTACGTCTTGGAAGGTGGGCAGGCAGGAGGGGAGTTGAGTTTCGCAAGATTTTTTGCCTCTCCCTGATCTTATCAATTGTAGTTGTACGGTTAGTCCTGTTCAGTTTCTGGTCAATATTACATCCCCCGGAATGCTGCTCATGGAGGATTCAACAATGATATTGTTGTGGAATGTCAACAAGGGATACTCGGATATTCTCTTGTTGAAGATGGTCTTTGCCAGGCTCGGATGTGATACGACTGTTACTTACCATTTGTACAGATTTTAGATCCTGGCCAGGTCTTGCTACACAAGGATATGCGGTTTTTAAGATTTTTTTAGCTCAGGTAGATGTTCAGGTTGTAAGAATGTTCTCAATGAGAACAAGCCTACCAGCTCAGTGAGCAAACTTACAACCTGAACATATAGATATGCACTACATCAGTACCTGAGCAGTTGAGAATGATGCTGAATATTGTCCAATCATCAACCAACATCAATTCCTTCCATCTAGTTGTTCCCTGATGCACATCTTCAACGTACAGATGCCTTATTGATTTTTGTCTTCATTTAGTGATGCACTGAACTGAATCTCCAATTTCCCAAATCTGGCAACATTTCTTCTTTTTATTGATTCCCTGGCCCCTATTCCCTAATTTAGACTTGCTCTGCTCCAATTTTCCAATATTTTGGCACTCCCACCAATTTTCTAAAGGAACGGCACTGTGCAGCAGATCTCCCATTTACTGTTTCCACCAAATCTCCCATTTACTCATATCCTTGTGCTAATTCTTCCATTTACTGATGCCCGAGCCCGATTCGACCATTTAAGGGTGCGCTACTCTAATTCCCCCATTTCCTGTTGCCATGCACCAATTCTCTAATTTAGCTCCACTGTGCATCAGGTCTTTCATTTACTGATGGCCTGCACCAATTCTCCAATTCAGTGTTGCTGAGCACCATTCCCCCAATTACTGACTCCCTGAACAAGTTCTCCATTCAGTTTTGCCTGACACCAATCCTCATACTGACTGATGCCCTCGCCCAATTTAGGGTTGCCCTAATCTCATTCCCACATCAAGTATTGTCCTGTCCCAATTCTCCCATTTATTGCTAAACTGAAATTTTCCCATTTAGTGCTAACTGCACCAATTTGCCATTATCGGATGCCCTGTTCCAAATTCTCTGATTTCGGTAACCCCTTGCCCAATTCTTCCATTTCGTAGTTCTTGGGAATGATTCTCCAGAATCCTAAAATTGAGTCATTGACAAGTTGGACTGAGGTGTCTGTTTCCATGTTGTACATCTCTATGATTGTATGACTCTATTTATGGCTCCGCTGCTCTGCACCATTTCTCGCATTTACCGATCCTGCACAAATCCTGAAACTGCACAACTCTCCCATTGAGTATTATCCTGCCCAATTTAAAGGCACCTGCATGAATTCTCCAATTATTGATGCCCTGCATCAATTCCTTCCATTTAAATGTTCCCTGAAACCATTCTTCCACGTACGGGTGCCCTGCTGAACTGTTTTCATTTAGTGATGCACTGAACTGAATCTCCAATTTACCGAACCTTGCAACATTTCTTTTTATTGATTCCCTGGCCCCGATTCCCCAATCAGGACTAGGTTTTTGTTGTTCTTTTGAAACTGGTGTCATATTTTCAAACTTGTATGTTGGGGCAGTAGAATTACCCTTTGGGTAGAGAACTGGCTCGAAGGTAGAAGACAGAGGGTGGTGGGGGAGGGTTGCTTTTCAGACTGGAGGCCTGTGAACAGCAGTGTGCCCCAAGGATCGGTGCTGGGTCCACTGTTGTTTTGTCATTTATATAAATGATTTGGATGTGGCCATAGGACGAATGGTTAGTAAGTTTGCAAATAACAGTAAAATTGGAGGTGTGGAGGACAGTGAAGATGGTTATCTCAGAGGGCAACGGGATCTTGATCAGATGGGACAATGGGCTGAGGAGTGGCAGATGGAGATTAATTTAGATAAATGTGAGGTGCTGCATTTTGGAAACGCAAAAGAGAGCAGGACTTATACACTGAATGGACAAGGTACTAGGGACGTTGCTGAACAAATAGATCTGGAGTGCAGCTTCACAGATCGTTGAATGTGGACTAACATTTTGATAGGATAGTGAACAAAGCGTTTTTCACTTTTGTCTTTATTGCTCAGTCAATTATGTAAAGGAGTTGGAGATCATGTTGCAATATTGGTTCAGCCACTTTTGGTACATAGTGTGCAATTCTGGACTCCCTCCTGTAAGAAGGGTGTTGTGAAACTTTAAAGGGTTCAGAAAAGATTTACAAGGATGTTGCCAAGGTTTGAGGGATTGTGCAAGAGGTTAAGACTGTATAGGTTGGTGCTATTATCCCTGGAGCATCAGTGGCTGAGGGGTAACCTTATAGAGGTTCACAAAATCATGAAGGACCCTCAATAGGGTAAAAAGGTAAGGTGATTTCCGTGTGGTGGGGAAGTCCTGAAGCAGATGGCATCTGTTAAAGTTGAGAGGGGAAACATAAAAGGACATACGGGGAACATTTTTCACGCAGAGGGCAGAGGAAGTAGTCGAGGCTGGTACAATTAGAACAGCTAAAAGGTATCTGGGTGGGTGTAGGAATTAAAAAGGGTTCAGAGGAACATGGGCCAGATTCTGACAAATAGGATGAGATTGACATCGGATATCAGTTCAGCATGGATGTGTTGGACTGAATGATTTGTTTCTGAGCTTATATTGCTCTGAGTGGGTTGAGCTCCGGATTGTAGATTTATGAAGCAGAAAATAAAGTATGGTACAGAGTTAGTCCTAGAAATCCTGCTGATCTCATCAGCTTTATCCTGTTTTCCTGATCCTCCTCCTTCAATCAATGCATTTTTCAGACCCTCATTCAGAATTCCTGGAGCTCTGTAACTGGCCTGGAACAAAGTGTGGAAAGTCCTCTTGCAGTCCACACGAGGTACCTTTCCCACTGCTGTGGTTCTGTCGCCGAGCTGGAAGTTTTTGTTGCAAACGTTTCGTCCCCTGTCTAGGTGACATCCTCAGTGCTTGGGAGCCTCCTGTGAAGCGCTTCTGTGGTGTTTCCTCCGGCATTTATAGTGGCCTGTCCCTGCCACTTCCGGTTGTCAGTTTCAGCTGTCTGCTGTAGTGGTCGGCATATTGGGTCCAGGTCGATGTGTTTGTTGATGGAGTTTGTGGATGAGTGCCATGCTTCTAGGAATTCCCTGGCTGTTCTTTGTTTCGCTTGCCCTATAATGGTAGTGTTTATACCCAGCATGAGCAAAATTAATGTAGTGTACAAAATCCCATGCAAGGATTGCACAAAACACCATATAGGACAAACAGGAAGACAGCTAACGATCCCCATCCATGAACATCAACTAGCCACGAAACGACACGACCAGCTATCCCTCGTAGCCACACACGCAGACGACAAGCAACATGAATTTGACTGGGACAACACTAAGAATGAAGCAACTAGGAATTCCTAGTTGCTTCATTAAACAACTCGTTCATTAAACATCTAAGAGCTCAGGAAATGTGAGTAGGAGGAGACTATACAGCCTGTTTAAACTGTTCAGTCTGTTCTGGCAGTCAATCCAATCAGAGCTGGTTTGAGATTTCAAATCCGGTTTCCTATCCACTCCCCATATCCCGTGACTCTCTGAGACCCCGGCAATCTGTCTATCCCAATCTGAAATGTACTCAGTGAGGGAGCATCCACAATCCTCAGGGAGAGAGAATATTAAAGATTCAGAGGCCTTAGAGTGAAGCGCTGTCTCCTCATCTCAGTCCCAAATAACCTGCCCCTTACCCTGAGAGGGTGTCAATCAAACCCGAATGAACTGTGGATGCTGTAACATTAACGCTGATTTCTCTGCACAGATGCTGCCTGACCTGCTGAGCTTTTCCAGCAACTCCTGAGACTGTGTTATCATGTTTCAGATTCCCAGGCACACAGGATTAATTTCTTAGCATCTCCCCTCTCAAGCATCTTCAGAATCAGATACACTCCAATGAAATCGTCTTTCAACTTACAAGAGTACAGACCCAATTTATTCAGAAGCTCAGCACTGGAGCACACGGGTCCCAAATACTGAGCTTTATTTTGTGATTCATTAATGTGTTTGGGTCATTGCCGCTGGGTCACCACGGGTTGTTCAGATATAATTGCTCTGGTGAAGGTGACGGTGAGTTATTGCCTTGAACTGCTGCCATTTATTTGGGGCAGATAAACCCACAATGATGTAAGGGAGGGAGTTCCAGGATTTCCAACCAGTGGCACTTGTGGGACTGAGATGTTTTTCCAAGCCAGGGTGGGGAGTGGCTTGATGTGGAATTGCCAACTGGTGGTGTTCCCGTGTATCTGCTGTGCTCAGCATTCCACATGATAGTGCCGTGGGTCTGGAAGCTGCTCTGGAAGGAACCTTGGGGAATTTCTCCAGTACATCTTGTCTATGGTACACACTGCTGCTACTGAGTGTCGGTGGTGGAGACAGGGGATGTTTGTGTCTGTGGTGCTGAGCAAGCTGCACTGCAAGTTTATTCCACCTAATTATGGAGAACACAACTCCTCTCCATCATCATCAATCCATTTCCCAGACGGACACCCAGTGATTACACGGATCTGTTAATTGTCCCAATGACCATAAGATTGTAACCAGATTGCCCTCTTCCCTGACAATGGTCTGAGAGCCACCCCGCGACTGTTGCACTGTCTCCTGGCCATTCCATGTGTAAAAGCTGGGAATGAGCTGATGGGACACAGACTGTGTTACAGATGGTTACACCCAGGGCACTCTCACTCACTGCACACCGATTCTGTGTGTCTTTTTGCACGTGTCTCTCTGAACGTGTGTGCTCATTATCATGTGTGTTTCTGTCTCTGTGTTTCTGTCTGTGTCTACTCATCTATCTCTAACTATCAGTGTCGGTGTGAGTATGTGTGTGTCTCATTGTGTGTTTTAGTGAGTGTCTCCATTTTTCTGTATCTCTGTGTCTGTATCTCTGTGCAGCGGGCTCCCTGTTGTTTTGGGAACTGTCTCCATTTAAATGGGGCTTAAACTCACCTCTATTCGTATCTCTGTCTAGTTCTCTTATGTTTAAAGTGACACAATGCTTTTGGTCATGTTGATGCGTGTTTATGTGTGTGTGTTTGTGTGTGTGTGTGTTTTTATGTTTCGTGTCTATGAGTGTGTGACAGATGTCAATACATACAGATACTCAGAGACCAAGACATGTGCAGAGAAACATACAGCAGCACATAGAGAGACAAATACAATCACACAGGCATACACACACAAACACACAGACAGATATTGATGGAGACAGCAAAGGTGAAGACACTAACAGAATTCCTTGTTCCTAAAACTAAATGAGAAATGAATAGATTTTTAAGGAATATTTGACTTTACTCGAAAGTCGTCCATGATTTTAGCTGGATGGCTGTGCCTTTAACAAAGTTGTGATGGAAATAAGAAAACGTGGCTTAGTTCCCAGAGTGCGAGGTTACCTTTGAAAGGTGAAAGCAGTTTGGATCAATGAACCACTTTTGGCCATCCCTGAGTTTTCCAGTCTTATCACAATGGCCGCTGATGCTGGTGAATTGGGGCGAAGTGCTGTCTTGTTCCAGGATGATGAGTTAGGAATTGTGAAACCTGGAGGATGCTGCTATTAGAAACAATACCAGTCATTGGGAAAAATACTCTCCCACAGGAAAGGGAGCTTTGAGATTACTGTTGGCTCTCCAGCACTTTGAAGTCTATCCAACAAAGAACAATGACATACTAAATTACACAGATTGTAATCCACTGGCCTTCTTTACAAAGGTTCAAATAAACAATGCAAGGCCGTTCCGATCGAATCTTTTGTTGTCACAATTTTATGTAAACGTCATACACATTACTGGATAACTTAATGTGAATTCAGATGGATTGTCCCAAGAGTCGGATGCTGGAATATGTAAAAGATTTAAGGAATGCTATGATTGCATAACATTGTAAGAAGTGAGAAAGAATAAATAGATTGCAGTTTTTTAAAATTTTGTGCATCATGTATTTTGCAAGGAAACACATTTTTGAAATGTCATTTTAGTTTTCTAAGGACGACCGCAAAGAAAAAAAAATGTTTAAAAATCATCAGTATAATTTAGACTAAAATGTGAAAAGAGGGACCTTACAAACAGCCGATTAGTGGAAGATTGCTGCACGGTTTGACAGCAATTCACCTGAGAGTGAGTCAGTGATTGAAGTCTGGTTGGACATGAACGGAGTTATTCACAGATGGAACTTTGGATTGAAACAAGGAGCTGATTGATAATTGGCCACTAGCTCACCAATGACAAAGGCTGTCTGCCTGCCAACAGAGATGTGATTGGTTCTCAGGCAGCGAAACAGCTTGGGACCCTGAACAAGATACAGAGAAGTCTTCAGCTGCTCAGGAGCTCTCTCTGTTCTCTGCAGTAAAAGGCAGTTTAATCCTGAAGAAACCTGGTTTGTTTTTGATTCCGCTGTTCCTATGAGCTCTGCCTTTTTAATGAATGTGATACAGACTGTCTATAAGTATTAACCAGTCCTTCTGCCTCTTGTAAATCAATGAGAGCCTGCAAGATGCAGTGCACAAATTTACCAAGGCTCGAAAGTGCATTCCAAAGGCATGACAACTAAGAAATGGAGGGGCTGGGGAAACAGATGAATGGGAATGTTATGACATGGAGCCAGTTATCAAACCTGGTTAAATGAAGAGTGCAGGCCTTCTTTAAAGGTAATTTAAAAGACACCTTATTTAAAAGTAAGGTGTAAACCTGGTGAAGGTACAACACAGAAATACTTGCATGTCAGAAACCATGAGCATAAGTGATTCCTGCCCCCATGGATCAGACATAAGCTCTGCAGTCCTGCCACCAACCATCGTGAATGATGGAGGGCAATTTAATAAATCATTGCTTTCACTTGAATGTCAAGACTGAGCGTGATCTAATAGATCCTGACCAAATTATGACAGGCGTGGATGTAATGGATGGTCGAAGCCTTTTACACAGGCGACAGGAGACATAGGTCTAAGGTGTTATCGATGAGACAAGACCCAAACGTATGGTGAGGAGCGTTGATTTGATTTGATATGATTTATGATCGTCACATATACCGAGTCACAGTGAAAAATATTGTTTTACGCGATATCCAGTACAAATCATGTCTTATATAAGGACAACGGGAGTTGTGGCCATAGAACAGGTGCAGAGAAGGATGAACTCTAACATATGACTGGCCCCGTCACAAGTCTGATATCAGCAGGGAAGAAACTGTTACTGAACCTACTGGTACATGTTAACAAACTTATGCATCTTCTGTCCAATGGAAGAGGGTGGAAGAGTGTATTGCAGGGGTGGGAGGGGCCTTTGATTATGATGGCTGCTTTCCTGAAGCAGTAGGAAGTCGAGACCGAGTCAGATGGAAGGAAATGTGATTTGGGTTATGGACTGGGTTGGATTCATACCTCTCTGTAATTTCCTGCAATACGGGCAGAGCAGGTACCATACCAAGGTGTGATGCATCTGGATAGGATGCTTTCTACAGTGCAATATAAAAATTGGTCCGAGTCATTGCTGAAATGCTAAATTTCCTTCACCTTCTGAAGACGTAGAGGCATTAATGAGCTTTCTTGGCTGTAGAGCTGACATGGATGGACTGATTGTTGGTAATATTAATTCCTCAGAACTTGAAGCTCTCAATCGCCTCCACCTCAGCACCAATGACAGAGACCAGGGTCTGTCCTTCAGTCCACATCCTGAAGTCAATGACCAGTTCCTTTGTCTTGCTGACATTGAGGGAGAGATTGTTGTCTTTACACCATACCACTAAGCTCTCTTTCCTGTACTCTGTCTCACTGTTGTTTGAGATCCTACCCACTATGGTGGTGTCATTAGCTCATCTGTAAATGGAGTTGGAGCTGAATGTGGCCATACAGTCATGAGAAGGTAAGAAATATAGAAGGGGGTGAGTATACAGCCTTGCAGGGCACCAGTATTGTGGATTATCATAGAGGAGGTGTTCTCAACCATCCTTATTGATTCTGATCTGCAGGTCAGAAAGGTGAGCATCCAGTTGCAGCGGTGAGGAAAGAGTCCCAGGGCTCAGACTGTGTCGATGGGTCTTGTTAGCATTATGGTGATCAAGGCAGAGCTAAAGTCAATATCTCGGAGTCTGACGGAGGTGTCCTTGTTATCCAGACGTTCCTGGGATGGGTGAAGAGGAGGAAGATGGCGTCTGCATGGATCTATTTTGATGGGAGGTGAATTATAGTGGACTGAGGCATTCTGGGAGGCTGGAGTTAATGTGTGCCATTCCTAACCTCTCAAAGCACTTCATAGATGGGTTCAGCCATGACTGTATTAAATATCGGAGCAGGCTCGAGGGGCCGAATTCCTGACTCCTGCTCCTTTTTATTGTGTTTGTTTGTTCCTTACAGCACAGAGGGAGACATGTTACCGAATGGCCCTGGCAGTCAATGAAGATTCAAATACACAAAGTGCGTCAGTGTGACACTTGGTAAATGCCTGTTTTCTGGATAAATGCTCCTGATTCCACACCAAAAATCTGACAAATTCTGAACAAGTCCTCATAGTTACAATTCAGTAGCAGACCTGTCATGTTACCTTTTGTATATTCCTCTCGTTTTTAATGGTTGAAGTTTGAAAGTCAGACAGACTGCTGACATTTTAAATTATCTCAGGGCACTGACTTTAAACAAATTCTTGAATCCAGATCTTAATCAATTGAAACTTTGTAACAGAGTTCTCCATATCCTGCTTTTGCAGTGTAATTTGTAAATTAACATTTCCACAATGCAGGAATACATGAATGGGAAACGCTTTTCATTCATTTGTCCCTCTCCTGTTCCTGCACCCAGTTTAACATTGTACCACTTAGTTTAGATTATCCCTCCTCTAACATCCAAAATACATCGGTTCACAGCTCACTTTATTTCATCTGCAGGAGGCCGAGAGATGATAATGTACAAAGTGTAAGGTGTGTTTTAATCTGTAAAGCAGGACAAATGTTTTCAGAAGTGTCAGGCAGTTAGCCATTTTAGGTTTGTTGAAAGCAGCCATTTCATGTTAGCACAACACTGACAGTGACTTTATAAACAGGGAAAGGCAAGAACGAGTTGGGACTTGGGAGTCCATGTGCAAGTGAATGCAGCGAAGATTCACAGAACTATAGCTGGACAGCACGGGTTCAATGGTCAGGGAAATGACACAAGCCCAGGATGGTGTCACTGGGATTTAGAAAGATCAAAAATGATGAAAGTTTGAGAGTTAATGACAGAAACCGCCGGGTTAGATAGAGAGAAAATATTTTAGTTGTTTCTGGAGGCTCATTGTCTAGTAACCTAATAATAGACTGGAACCCTTTGGTGTGTTCAGCATGAAGTTAGGTTTTGTTTAAATCACTCGATACTGTTCCCATCAAACTCTCACACAAAAGGGTCCACATGGGTTAGGTACAGAATAAAGCTTTCTCTACACTGTCCCCATCAACCAATCCCAGGACAGGTACAGTATGGAGTTAGATGAGGAGCAAAACCCCCTTTAAATTTCCCCCATGAAACCCTCCCAGGACATAGACAATAAGACCAAAAGATGTTAAGACCCCGGAGTGGAATCAAGGCCATTCAGCCCATCGAGTCCATTCCACCATTTAATCATGGGTTACGGGCGTGCCAATTCCACTTACCCACACTCTCCCTGTCGCCCTTAATTCCCTGCGAGATCATTTCCATGTCTTCTCATTTCCATTCCAAATTGACTCCCTGTAATTTTAAAGCAGTGCCCACGGGTCCTAATCTCCCCGCCAAACAGAAACAACTTCCCAGCATCCACCCTTTTTAAGCCATACATTATCTTGTAAGTTTCTATTCACTTTCACCTCAACCTTCTAAACTCTAATGAATACAATCCCAGGATCCTCAGCCATTCGTATGTTAGGCCTACCATTCCAGGGATCATCCGTGGGAATCTCTGCTGGACATGCTCCAGTGCCAGTATGTCCTTCCTCAGGTGTGGGGCCCAAAACTGGACACAATATTCTAAATAGGGCCTAGCCAGGCCTTTATAAAGTCTCAGAAGCACATCGCTCCTTTTACATTCGAACGCTCTTGAGATAAATGACAACATTACATTTGCTTTCTTAATCACAGATTCAACCTACTAGTCAACCTTTAGTGAATCCTGGACTAGCACTCCCAGATGCCTTTGTACTTTGGCTTAGGACTTTTCTCACCGTTTAAAAAATAGTCCATGCTTATATTCTGATTTCCAAAGTGCAAGACCTCGCATTTGTTCACATTGAATTTCATTAGCCATTTCCTGGACTACTCTCCTAAACTGTCTTAATCTTTCTGCAGCCTCCCCACCTCCTCAGAACTACCTGTCTGTCCACCTAACTTCGTATCATCAGCAACCTTTGCCAGAATGCCCCCAGTCCCTCCATCCAGATCATTAATATATAAAGTGAACAGCCGCAGTCCCAACACTGAACCCTGTGGGACACCACTTGTCACGAACTGCCATTCTGAAGGAGAACCTTTTATCCCACCTCTCTGCCTTCAGTCAGACAGCCAAACCAGAATCCATGCCAGTAGCTCACCTCGAACACTATGGGCCTTCACCTCTCTCAGCAGCCTCCCATGAGGCACCTTATCAAAGGCCTTTTGGAAGTCTAGATCGATAACAGTCACAGAGACAATAAAACCCTTTCTCCATATGACCAAAAACTGATTGTCTTCCATCCACTGGTGTCCCGGTCTTGTGTGGGTCACAGATTGAGCTCTGAAACATCTCCAGGACAATCTCATCCTGTACCTGTGGCTCTGGCTCTGTATCAGTGTCTGTAACTCTCCCTGTTTCTAAAATTCCCTCCATTCCCTACAATGCCGTTATATTCCAAAACAGTTCGATTACCTGTAAAACATTTTGGGATACCCTTAAGATATAAAACAGAAAGTGCTTTATAACTGCCCACTCCCTCCGTTTAAATGAGGATATTCAGTGTATTTCTGCTACATTTATATTGCCCGTAAATCACACAGAACATTCACACCCAGGGACCGTGAACAATCCGGAAGGTCCATGAATTGTCGGTCTTTATTGCAGGCGATTGGCCATCGACAGTAAGGAAGCCTTCCTGTGACTGTTTCACTGAGGCAGCATCAGGAATCCTGTGGCCCACTTTGATCCTCACACTGACTGTTCATCGTCTCTGCAAATAAAACCACATTTTCAAGATGCAGGAATGTGAATGAAAACAGCTACTGATGTGCTTCCCCAATGTAATCACTGATACTTTTCGGGGGAGATTTTCAGGAGGACATTAAACTGACAGAAACACAGAAACCAGGAGCAGGAAGAGGCCATTCAGCCCTTCTCGCCTGCTCTCCCATTTAGTGTGGTCATGCCTGACTCTCTATCTCGCCGCTATATTCCCAATTTCTTTCCAAACCCCGTGATGTCATTAACCAGTAAAAAACATTATCAATGTCTTTCCTGAATTTACTCAGTAACCTGTGCTCCACAGCCTTCTGTGGGAGAGAATTCCTCAGGCTGATCACTCTGTGTGAAGATAATTCTCTTCCTCTCTATTAGAAATGGGCGAGCCCATGTCCTGAGACTGTGATGCTTGTTCTGAGAACACATCCCCAGGGGATACAGCCCACCCCCTGTATCCCGTCTGTCCAACCGTTAGAATTGGATACATTTCCATCAGATCCCCCCTTATTGTCCTGAATACATGCCCAGATAAACCAACCTCTCATGGGGCAGCCCTGTCATCCCCGGGACTTGCCGAGTGAAGCTAATGAGCTGTCAGAGGAAGTGGTGGAGGATGGTACAATGACAACATGTGATTCACATTTGTAGGAGGAACAGAAATAAAAAAACAGAATGACTCGGTTGAAAATAGTGAGAAGTTATTTAATATCATTATCCAGAGGGATTTATGGGATCAGAAATGTAACTGATAGTGGAGTCAATGAGGAGGAGGACAAATGCTACATTGTCAGTTATTTCCAGCAGACCAGATAAGGACAGGGAGGTAGTCTGCTGTGAAACTTTCTCAGCCAGGTTTTCCCTTTCATTGAAGATATTAATATCCCTTTGGATCCTCTGTCACACAATCGCTCTGTAACACATTCTCCACACAGCATCACTGGGCTCTCTCACATTGAGGATGACTCTCTTCCACTCTGAGTGAGTCACTCGGTGGCTGTACAGACCAATGCTGCTTATTGGGATGGATTCCTGAAACAGGGAACGTTTCCGGGTTGGAGGTACTTACAGAGATAGAGGCTGTGCACACTCATGGATGCTTCAGGCTGGGTGAAATCATTGACATATCTGATAGCAAGATAACATTAAAATACATATTTGAAGGCAAGACCAATTTGAAACGCAGATGTTGCTGGGGACAGCGCAGTTCAGATGGAAACCACATGGAGTTACCTAATGGATGGCAGACACTTCAGCGACATGAAGCCGACTGACAATAAAATCAAGGTTAACATGTCAAGCCTGAGTCTGAAATTTCCAGTAATGGTGTAAGAACAGGCTATAGGAAGATTTAAACAGCACGTGGATTGATGCAGTAATTAAACACAAACAAACACACTTGATGCTGAGACCTGGTTCGAAGTTATCCAAACGCTCGGATTTAAAACTGAGATTGGGAACTTTCTGAGACAATTCCCGGGAAGGTGTGGAGTATGTGATCTGCTGTCAAGTGATGACATTGACCCCTGTGCTCAATATAGACTCAGCTCCTGGAACTGTCTCCAGCTTTTCTCCCAATCCTTGAGACAGGTTCCTTGGACTGAGATACTTAATGTTCACAATCATCATGTTTATGGTTATGATCTGTCCAGATTATCCCCACTCCACCCCCCCCCCCCATCTCCCCAACCTCCCAACCACCCGAGCACTCTCACTAGGCAGCTGGAGAACAGAATACCCCCAGGACCAGCTACTGGTGGGAGAATCAGAATGACATGAATAATTGGGATGGTTTATTGAAGCATAAGAAACAGTCCAGCACCTACATGGATGTTCATTTTGAAAACAGAAACGTTGTTTGTTTTCTCGGATGGAACGAGCTGAAAACCGAAGCATCAGAGCTGGAGTCGACATCCTGGATCACTTCCTCTGATACAGGAGGAAGCAGAGACCCTGCTCCTGCTACTTCCCACCTGGTTATCTTGGACAAATCGTGGCTCTTTCCCCTTGCTCCACTGACCTTTGGTCTGTGCAGTGTCTCCAGCTCATTCACACTGGTCCCCAAAATGTGAAACAAAACAGAACAGGAATTGTTGCAAAGTCTCTGCAGGTTTGGCAGCATCTGTGGGAGAGAAATCAGAGTGAATGTTTCAGGTCCAGTGACCCTCTTCCAGGACAGAAATATTACCTCTGCTCTCTGAATGGGAAACCTGTGTCCTTACCTTCATCTTCTTTCGAGTCTCTTGATGTCTGCTAAATATTCCATCTTCTCTGATCCCTCTGACGGATTTGCATCTGTAGAAGGGTTCCCTTTGGTCCTCCATGGTCATTTCTTGCCCATCACCTGCGGGACTTTGAGCTTTTGTCAGATTTATGCAGTGATTAGTTCAATAACTCTGGAAACTGGATATTTCACCGCTCAATTGAACTGAGCTCTCAACTTGGGCAGAGCTGCCATATAAATAAAGGTGTTTGTGCAGCATGTTAAATTGCGCAGCATGTATCCAACTTGTTCAAAGATGTCATCGTCATAATCATTTAAATGATCTGGGACATCGAGAATATATAAAGCATGTAGCAGCCAGAGAAAGATGAAGTTTCCAGATATGGTGAAGAGTAAAATCACTGCCTTAATTCTACTCTTCATTTCGGGGTCAACCTGCTCCCCTTCCTTACTCTGGCCCCTCAGTCCCTTACGGGCTTGTCTTGATTTAAATAAAATGCGTGTGATTGTCAGAACATTGAGGAACACAATGAAAAAGAATGGGCCCAATGGGGTTAGAGCCACAGCAAATTAGTTGTATCCAATCCAGCGAGAGTCAGTGAGGTAGCTTCGCTTATTCCTGCAGTAAAATGGTATGTTCCTGATTATCTTTCTGGGCTCAAATCTAAAATACCGAGGAACATTTTTAAACAAAGCAGAATCCCGGTTATTGAGAGAATTACAGATGCGTTTTTCCCAGTGCAATATTTAGTTTTCAGTTTGTGGCAACAAACGCTGACGAACCGATCAAAGGTAAATGCGATGGTGAACCAGACAGAACAGTGTATGGATGCACGGCTCAGGACATGGATAACACTGCACACAGGAGTGATGTCCAGGAAACATACTGGGAAGTAATAAAAATTTATTTGCCTCAGTATGACCTCACTGACAATGACCAGTAGATCTGCTGCTGCCATGGCCACCAGATAGCGTGTTGTGCTGGCAGCAAGGCCACACTTTCCCTGGGAGAGGATCATGATAGCCACACAATTCACTGTCAGAAGGAAAAAGGAAAAATGACTTAATATTAATGAGCACTCTTTTCTGTATAAGTTTACAAGCAATCTGCATTGTTGCTACAACAGCAATAAAGATCAAACAGTCATCACAAACAAAAGTGACTCTTTTCAGTGAGTCCTTGCATTAATTTATGAGGATGAAAACAAATCATCAGAGTGCTGAATATCAAAACAGGGCAGCTTTAAATCAATTGTCATGAAAGTGAAAAGGTGTATTGGGGAAGGGGGAAAAAGTTTTTTTATGATCGGTTTGAGGGTAGATGCGGTTCAACAACAAAGGGATGATGATCCGAGGCAGTGATAATCCATGCTGTTAAAATGTGATTTCCAGGTGAAGGTAAATGCTTCATGTGCAAGCACAATGAAAGATGAGGGAGTTGGGATTGTGGTAAATCTGGTCAAGTGCAAACCCCAATCATCTGTAAATATGATGGGGAATGACAGGCCGATCCTGTTGGTTGAACCAACATTGTGGGTGCATGGAGATAGAGGTAACAGTAACAAGATACTATTGCCAATCCCGGCAAAGCTGCACTAATTCTCCTCAGTTATCACCACATCACATCCAAGAAGGTGACTGTCGTGAATTGACACTGGATTCTTTACTTTCAATGTGGAAACCGGCAAGCTTTCGAAAATTAATAACATGCTGTTCATCATTCAGTTCAAAATGTACGGGAAGTTTACAAAGGCAAAATGGCAAGTTAAACTGGGTGTTGTTCAGAAGCTCGGGCGGATTCCACAGGGCACCTTTAGTAAAATAAACTGTCCAGGCATACACTGGAAATTCAGTGTTCCAGAAGATTTCTTGTGGACAGGTATCTAAATTAAAAGAAACTACAGAGAGTTAGAAACACAGGCCAGATCATTCACAAGCCAACCTTCCATCCATTAACTGAATGTACATTTCTTGTTGCCACAGAAAGCCAGCCAACACCATTAAAGAGCCTCCCATCCCGGTTAAACTCTCCTTCAACCTATTCCGTCAGTCCGGAGATACAAAACCATAAACACAGAGAACACTATGTTCAAGAATAGCTTCGTCCCCATAGTTATTTGAATTCTGAATGGGCCTCTCAAATTTTCAACCGAATGTTGATCTTGCTTCTTGTGCACCTTCCTTGCAGCTATAACTCTGTATCCCTCACTCTGTTCAATCACCCGGTGGCCTTTGTGTCTTTCCATGGAATATTCGCGGCATTGCAAGCAAAACAATTTTTCCCCCTCACAATACAAAGGTAAATATAACAATATTTACAAAGGACAATATAACAATAAATTATATCAAATCAACTCATGGTTCAGAAAAAATGGTAAACAACAGAGATGATGGAAGAGTAATCCTGTCTATCAGCAGAGCCTGTGGAATACCTTGTGAAGCAAGGCACATTGCAAAGTGTCTATAGCTGA
Source organism: Chiloscyllium plagiosum (assembly GCF_037043375.1). NCBI lineage: Eukaryota > Metazoa > Chordata > Chondrichthyes > Orectolobiformes > Hemiscylliidae > Chiloscyllium > Chiloscyllium plagiosum. Next base: position 102,923,082 of record NW_028270151.1, on the reverse strand, counting down.
ACAGTGCGAAATGCCTGAGGATGGCTTGCTTAATGTTGGGGGTGCCGGGGGGGGGGGGGGGGGGGGGGGTTGGGGGGGTTGCTACAATTTCAAAGGCACTGGCATGGAATGCTGCATCACAGGGAAAGTTGCTGAAATGACAGAGATGCTGCAAAAGCAAAAGGATACCCCGAAAAGTAACAGGGTTTGGGATCATTGCAATCAGGATCATTGCTGGAGTTAATCACTCTGGGGGAAGTATTGCTTGAAAAGACAATAGTACAGCTAGGAGTTGGAGATGGCTTGGAGACATAGAGACTTACTGCACAGAAAATAAAAATGCTCTTTGCCCGATAGAATCCATGAAACAATTGCCTCACAATTCTCATCTAGATTTCCAGCATTAGGTCCATAACCCTGACATTACAAGTGCACATTTAAAGAGTTCTATGCTATCGGGGATCTGCTTCTACTACCCTGACAGGAAGTAAGTTCCACATTGTCACAACACTTCCGGTGGAAAACTCAAAACAGACCACAAAGGGGAAAACTTATATCCTTCTGTGCTGTCTATGTCCCTTATAACAATATACTTTTAAACGATGCCCCCTATCAATCCCCCCTGCTCCAAGGAAAACAATCCCAGTCCATCCAATCTCCCTTCATACCCAAAACTTTACTACCTTGGAGTCTTCCTGGAAAGTCTCCATCTTCTTTCAGACAATCAAAGTACTCCAACATTCTAGCTGTAGCCTGGCCAATATTTGATACAGTGCCAAGATATTGTCCCTGCTCCTAAACTCTATGTCTCGCATTTAAAAGCCAAAAAATCCCAATACCTTCTCAACCATTTCATCGACCTGTCCTACTACCTTAAGATCTACATGTGCACCAAGATCCCTCTGATTCAGTGTTTCCCAGGTTTCTATATTCATAATGTATCCCTTGTGTTTTGTGTCCCGCCAAGTGCATCAGCTCACATTCATGGATTGAATTCCAATTTCCAACAATTTTTGCTGAACTTATCCTGGAAATCCCCTGATATGCAGAGTTCACAGCATTTCCGAGTACCACCTTATATCTTTCAGTGAACATCGTGACCCTGTAATTTCCCTGTTTCCGCCTTCAATACATCCCACTGCTCTGACATGGACTTACTTAAACGTTTCTGCTCTCGGTCTAATCACACTCGATCTTATTCCCACAGTTTAGAACTTTGATTTCCCCCTCATCCTTGTCTTTTTCCATGTTAATCTTGAGTTATGATTACTGCCTGCAAAATGCTTCCTCACTGAGAGGTCAGCCCAGCTTCATTCCCGAAAAATAAATCCAGGATCACTGTCAATGTGGGGGAAGGTAAAGGAACAGTCTGGGATTAGCCAGGTGAAGCTATGAACTGTGTTGTAGGAAAGAGAGATTTAAAAACCCTCCAGTTTATCCAGCAGACAGCAACAGAGGGATAAGCGGTTCCAACAGCTGCCAATTGTTCCAGACTCAGAGGTAAAGCAGGAACACCCAGGAAAAGAGACGGATTATGGGGTGGGGAGCAATACCATTCAGAATGGCGGAGAACTGGAATCTAATAAATATTATCCAACCTGAACATTCCGGGGGAAGCCATGGGAAATCGTCAAGGGTCGTTTGACAGAAAATGATTTGCTCTCTCACTGAGAATGGGTCATGCCCACTGTGGTTTAAAGAATACTCAGATTTATTGTATATTTTACAGTCGAGTGGATAGCCACGGTCAGAAAGGAAAGTCATCCTCAGTGTGTAGCTCTGTACTCATTCAGAAAAAAAAACTACTGCAGGTGGGACAGGGGAAGCGGAATGAAGAATGTAATGACAAATCCAATGTTTAACAAGTCTGAGGGAACTGGTATTTATTTTTAATTCTATTTTGATCCTATATTTTGGAATCCGAGAATGTACACCTGACCGTTACACTTGTCTGTCCTCGTAGGGACACCCTCCATCCACAAACAGCAGGCCCCACTGCAGATTACAGCTTTGAACCGAGACATGGATGGAACGAGCCGTGAGAGGCAGTGGTGATGGTGGGTAAAATTAAAACATTTAAAAGGCATGGGTATATGAACAGGAAGGATTTAGAAGGATATGGGCCAAATGCTGGTAAATGGGACTAGGTTAATTTGCGATATCTGATCGGTATTGAGGAGTTGACAAAGGGGCCGTTTCTGTGTTGCATGACTCTATGAGAAGAAAATTATTCCTCAAATCTTCATCACTCCCATAATTGGAAAGGTCAATTCGTGCTCCTCAACAGTTACCCAAGCCGACAGCGGATTCTGAACATCGAACAGTCAGAGCTAACAGAATCTGAAACCCACACGGTGTAAAGGAGATTAACCAGCTGAAAACCCTTTTACTGTCGTGCTCCCTAAAGTAGGAAGGAGGAAATGTGCTGCTATCAATACAACTGCACAAACACAGATACACGCAGGAATGTGAGAACACTGGGTTTATGAGATCCACTGCACTGACTGACCAAGATCCATTGCAGTTGCTGACATTTCCAATAACTCCTTCCCTGAAGGTAGCCTCCAGTCTAAGATGCAATTCAGGAGTTCATAACATTTGACTAAGGGTAATCATGAAGTAAAGCAATGAAACAACAGAATTGTTTAATATCTAATTTAACTGTCTGATATTTCAACTCGGGAGTGTGTATAACATTGAATATTACATCAGAATGCAAATCTCTTAATTAACAAGGAAAACCAGGAGAGATAACATCCACAAATTGTAAAAAATTATAAGCACTTACCAGGAACACCAGTGATGGCAAGAATCATAAAGAAACTTTTCCTGGCTAATTGAATTGGCAGATACATTTCAATGCAGAGTGACAATCCTTTATTCTTGCACATAAAAATGCAAGCATTAAACTCTGCGGTGTTACATTCTCTGCGTGTATCCATTATATTCTGTGTGATCTCCCCTGGGAGATTGGTGTTGCAGCTCTGATGATGACAACTTCATCGTTCCCAGTTGGTAGAAGATGTTTCTCACTGAAATTGGATTGTGACAGGGAAGGGATGACCTCATCGAGGGAAGAATCATCATTGGAAACTGTGTTAATTAGAGAAACTCGTAATCCTCGCCACTTTATGAACAGAGAGGCAGCCTGCTGTTGTAATAATGCTGCCTTCACATTAAGAGATTACATTGCTTTCTAGTAGATGGATGTGATTTTGTTTGCTGCATCAACCCTGTTTTCCTCTTCCTTTATGCTAACATCGAAATTTGCTTTGTAATTTATGTTGGATTTTTGTCCAGCAGCTTGGTGTTGAGGGAATGTACCTCACATTGTCTCCGTGATGTCAGTCATGGCCATTTATTGTATGAATCCCTGACATTAGCGAGCCCTCTACCGTAGCTCTACCATGGGCTGTCATTACCCATGTCTCAGATAATTCCCATATCCTAGATTACCTGTAGGAATGTAGTTGACCTGTCATTGTACCATGTCCGTCCCATCTCTGTGTTGGAGAAATTCAGGTCCCCTCATTGTCACCCTCCTGCCGTGACATGGATTTGCTTTTCCCAGTTGCTGATGCAATACCGTTCTGGTATAATCTAGTTCCAAACCAGGCTCAGACGGATCATTTTAGCTCCTCACAAAGTATTCTTTGTGTTTGTTTTTGGAATCATCTCATTCTGCCATTTGCTGTTTTGACAATAACCTGAGTGTCCGTTTGCCTTCCTCCTCTCTGGGAGGGGGTTAGCTTAACTCCATTTTATTCCTGAAGAAGGGCTTATGCCCGAAACGTCGATTCTCCTGTTCCTTGGATGCTGCCTGACCTGCTGCGCTTTTCCAGCAACACATGTTCAGCTCTGATCTCCAGCATCTGCAGACCTCACTTTCTCCTCCATTTTATTGGGCCAGATGACCCACAATTTTGAGGACACCTATTAAATAAAATCACTTCCAAATGAAACAGAAATGCCCAGCTTCTCCAAGCTATCAACATAGTTAATATCCACATTCCTTGGGACAATTCTTTTAAAGCTGTGCAGCGTTCACACATCCCTTGGAAAGTTCGGTGCTCAGGTCTATATGTGACACAATAAGTGCAGCATATCCCCAAGTACTTCAGGGCCCCAATTCATAAGCAGTTGCTGACATCAGTATTGGCTCAGAAATGTTTGGCAGGTCAGGTCATATTGGGACCACAGATGGAACCTCCATGTCCCAAACCAGAAGCCGAGAAACCAAAGAGAATCTGCCCCGGCCCAGGGAGAAGCAGATAGCATTGAACCACATTGGGAATGGGACAGTATGGAGACGCACTTGGTGCCCTGTACAACAGTGACAGAAATTAACTTGTTTCAGACTGGCAGATCAATTGGAATGTAAGGGACAGCCTTTGCACTGTCGAGTTCACACATAATTGTGGGCTTTCAAGATCGAGACACTGTCACCGGGGAATGTGTCATTCTGCTGGAGTGGTCCCTCTCAAACTGCCACACACAGTGCACCACAATGTGCTATTTGATCTGTTCACATCAGCGAGACACTGGGAACACCATTACCTCACTCTGACTTTGTGCCAAATCTGCTTAATAGAACCCTACCTCTGTGTAATTGGCAGCTAACATTGTTATCAATCTGGCCAGAAACACCTCACCCTGGTGGAGACATTGTCATGATGTGGCCTTTTGAAATTGCCCAGGTTCCTTCAGTTCCAACTGTGTCTGCAGGAATAGGGAAATTACAGCCCGTTACAGCAGTTGAAGGGGAAGTGGAGATTTGGAACAATCCATCATAATTCAGAATCATAGAATGCTACAGCTGCTATAGTACTGAACAAACTAATACACACTTTGTATTTGTGAGGGTTCCCTGCACTGACAACCTGGCTAATTTCACCACCTACCTTTCATTAAATGTGCTCTAATTCCCGGTAATTCCCCATTTTATTTCCCTCAGTTAACCAGACGATGCTAAAAAAGGAGAATGCAAATGTCAGTGTTGGACAGATTGTGGCACAAATCCTATTTCCTCATTGACAATTGGTTCCTTTGCCAGTCATCACCAGTCCGTCCTTACCTTTACCATGACCAATGTAACCTGTCAGTTTCTCTTCTTGAACACACTGTCAGATAGAGCCAGGGACTTGGAGACAGATGACAGCACAGAAAGCAGCCACACGGCGTTTCAGGTTTGTCTCAGTGAAGCCCAATTAACATTGTGCCTGAAGGATGCTTGAACCAGCTTAGATCGGAGGGTCTAACGCTCTCCTCACTGAGTTTTTCCAGACACGCAAATGTAGCACAATTCCTATCATCCATTTTATCCCCATCACAAACACTCTCTCCATCGATCAATCTTTTTCCTTCAAAGAAATTCTCTCAAATTGAGCAAGGTACAACCTTCCCTGAGAAACCCATGTTGACTCTCCTGGATTAATCACTCACTGTTGAAATAACCATTTAGAGAATCACTCAGAGTTTTGCCAGCTCTGGAAGTGTAACAGCAGCTGGTATCGCATCCTCAAACGTTTGGAAATCTTCTGACAGATGGATCTCATTGACTTCATCTCGGGGTTTTCCATTGAACATCACTTCAAAGGTGCCACAGTGCGATGGCTGAGATCCGAACCCATACTAACTGCTTGGAAGGCAGCCATGCTGCCCACTATACCCCCATCCCCCTGCCAGCTGGGTGCTTGCTATTCTCAAATACACTGACAAACACCGGCATCATCACTAATTGAATTGGGACTGAAATAAAAAACAGAAATAGCTAGCGAAGCTCAGCAAGTCTGGCAGCATCAGTATCAGAATCAGTATCAGTGCAGTGCAGTAGTTATGATCTATATAGACTTCAGTGAGGAATTCCACAAGGTTCCCCAATGGGAGACTAGTTAGCAAGGTTAGATCTTATGGAATACAGGAAGAATTAGTCATTTGGATACAGACCTGGCTCAGAGGTAGAAGACAAAGGGTGGTAGTAGTGGATTATTATTTCAGACTGGAGACCTGTGACCAGTGGAGTGCCACAAGATCGGTGCTGGGTCCACTACTTTTCATCATTATATAAATGATTTGGATGTGAGCATAAGAGTACAGTTCGTAAGTTTGCAGATGGCACCAAAATTGGAGGTGTAGTGGACAGCAAAGAAGGTTAGCTCAGATTACAACATGATCTTGATCAGATGTGTCAGTGGGCTGAGAAGTGGCAGGTGGAGATTAAATTAGATAAATGTGATGTGCAGCATTTTGGGAAAGCAAATCTTAGCAGGACTTATACATTTAATGGTAAGATTCTTGGGAGTGTTGCTGAACAAAGGGACCTTGGAGTGCAGGTTCATAGTTCCTTGAAGGTGGAGTAACAGGTAAATAGGATAGTGAAGAAGGCGTTTGGTATGCTTTCCTTTATTGGACAGAGTATTGCGTCGAGGAGTTGGGCGGTCATGTTGTGGCTGTACAGGACATTGGTTAGGCCAATGTTGGAATATTGCGTACAATTCTGGTCCCCTTCCTATCGGAAAGATGTTGTGAAACTTGAAAGGTTTCAGGAAATGTTTACAAGGATGTTGTTCGGGTTGGAGGACTTAAGCGATAGGGAGAGAGGTTGAAAAGGCTGGAACTGTGTTTCCTGCAGCACCTGAAGCTGAGGGGTTGCCTTATAGAGATTTATAAAATCATTAGAGGCATGGATAGGATAAATAAACAATGTCTCTCCCTCATTATGGGCATTTAAGCGGGCATTGGATAGGCATATGGAGGATAGTGGGCTAGTGTAGGTTAGCTGGGCTTGGATCGGCGCAACATCGAGGGCCGAAGCGCCTGTACTGCGCTGTATTCTTCTATGTTCTATGTTCTATGTTCTATGTCTCTTCCCTGGAGTGGGGATGTCCAGTACTAGAGGGCATAGTTTTATGGTGAGATGGAATGAGCTGCCAGAGGAAGAGCTGGAGGCTGGTACAATTGCAACATTTAAAAGGCATTTGGAAGGGCATATGAATAGGAAGGGTTTGGGGGGATATGGACCAGGTGATGGCAGGTGGGACTAGATGGGGTTGGGATATACGGCCAGCATGGACGGGTTGGACCGAAGGGTCTGTTTTTGTGCTGTGCATCTCTATGACTCTATGACAAGGGCAGCAGCTACTTGGGAACACCACCAACTGCAAGTTGCCCTCCAAGCCACTCACCATCCTCACTTGGAAATATACCGGTATTCCTTCACAGTTGTTGGGTCAAAATCCTGGAAATCCCTCCCTATCGAGATTGTTGGTGAACCCACAGCAAGTGGACTGCAGCGATTCCAGAAGGCAGCTCAGCACCACCTTCTCAAGGACAAATAGGGATGGGCTATCAATGCTAGCCCAGCCAGAGACGGCCAGGTCCCACAAATGAATAAAAGAACCCCAGAGAATCTGACATGTTCGTGTGGGACCAATGTTCAATATTTTCAAACTGTAATGATATTGTCAGTCTCTCTTGCTTTTCCACATTTATAAAGCCAACGTCAGTGCTGTGCTAACACAAACTGGCTGCCGGGAACACACCTAACATGTCTGACTGACTCATTTGGCTCTGGAATTCTGTCAGCAAGGGAGAGGGGGATGTGTCTAAAGCCGTTTCCATGTCTGAATCCTGTGTGGTTAGGCCCCACCCCTAAATCAAGTGTTTATCAAATCCCACTCTGACCTCCAGGGGGTTCAAATTGTGTGTTGTCTCCAAATAAAAGACAATACTGCACCTGCAAATAAACAAAGCTGTAGGATGTAACGTTGTGTGTTTGTTGGTGTCATTGTAGTTACACAGGATTGAAGATAAATTAGACAGTGCGAGATAGACAGCACTGTCACCAGCATGGTAGTGTCATTGTAAAAGGAGTCGAGATTGTGGTGCTGGAAAAACACAGCAGCTCAGGCAGTATCCGAGGAACAGGAAAATCGACGTTTCGGGCAAAAGCCCTTCATCAGGAATCCCTCGACTTCAACCTCCAGCGTCTGCAGTTCTCACTTCCGCCCCATTATAAAAGGATATTAATATCTTCAGTGAATGGGGAAAACAGAGGGGACGGTGTTCAAAGTAGGTAAGTGGGGAGTCACCTAAAGTAGTGAAGTTTATGACTTCAAGACATAATGGTCGGCATGGACGGGTTGGACCGAAGGGTCTGTTTCCATGCTGTACATCTCTATGACTCTATGACTATTAAAGGAAACTGATCACAGATCAATTAAAATGTCTCAGTGCAGACTAACAATAACCTGATACCTTTCCCTCACTGTCCCACACGAATTCCTGGAAAAATAGGGAAACCATCATTTGTTGGTGGAACGAGCAGGTTAACTTTCTGTGATTTAACCTCTCTCCAATTCCCTTTCCAAGTTATCTCTGCCGAGTCAATGTTTAAATCTAACACTGTCCTGATCTGATGCCATTTGGAAATCTGAATCTCCTTCTGTCCCTTCCTGCCTGGTGCTCACTGTGTGAGGGTCTGCCTGTTTCTCTCCCATCTTTCAGAACACATGGAAACCTCCACATACAGCAGTTGAATGCTGTGTGACTCAGCTCATTGTTGAGTTGGTCCATGATGGGTACTTTCTCCCTTGATTTCTCCCCTCTCATATCCGGTTGTTCAGTATATAAATAACCCACTCCCCTCAATTCAATTCCTGATGAAGTGGTCTAGCCCGAAACGTCGATTTCGCTGCTACTTGGGTGCTGCCTGAACTGCTGTGCTTTTCCAGCACCACTAATCCAGAATCTGGTTTCCAGCACCTGCAGTCATTGTTTTTACCTCAATTCTATTCCAGTCTATAACACACTCTCGCGTTTCTATTATTTTGTGTATAAACCAGCCCGACCACTTTGACTAATTCCAGTCTATAACTCACTCGAGGGTCTCTGTTATTTTATGCTCAAATCACCACAGAACCCTCAATTAGATTCCAAACTGTGACTCAATCATGGGTTTCTGTTGTTCTATATACAAACCACCCTGAATTCCTCAATAGGATTCCAATATGTAAATCACTCCCATGTGTCTGTGGCTATTTACATAGATCATCTCAAACCCCTTGAATAGATTCCAGTCTGAAAGTATCTCCCGGCTATCAGTTATTTTACATATAACCCTCGTCAAAGCCCACAAGTAGATTCCAGTTTGTACCTCGCAGTTGGGTATCTGTTCTTCTTATAAATAAACCTCCTGATCCATCAATTCGATTCCATTCTGTAACTCACACTTGTTTATCTGTAATTCTAAATATAAACCACGACACACCCATTGATAAAATTTCAATCTGGAACTGATTTCCCTTTATCTACGACTCTCTACATAAACCACCTCAAATCCTCAGTCAGAGTTTGATTTGTAATTTTTTGTTTTGTAGAAAAACTACCATGAGCCAATTAGATTCCAAGGTATAACTCACTTCCACAAGTCTGTGCTTCCTGTTTTGAAACACCCCAAATTTTGCAAAAGGGGGAAGCACAGTGCAGGAAAACGGGTCAGCATGGACCAGGTGGATCTCGGGACCTGTTTCCGTGCTGTATGACTCTATAATTTCTATCATCTCGATAACTCACTCTCGAATAACTGTTACTCTGTATAAAAACCACATTGAACTATTCAGTTCGATTCCAGTCTGTAACACAGTCCTGGGTACCTGACACTCTGTGTATAAACCATCCCGATACACCTGATTAGATCCCTGCCTGCAACTCATTCCCAGGCATCAGTTACTGGGTGGATGAACCAACCCCCAAAGCTCGATTAGATTCAAGTCTCTAACTCACTCCCCGGTATCTGTCATCATGTATACAACGTCTATACCCGAACCACACATCACCCCACCCCCCACTCCCCACCCCAACACCGATTAGATTCCTGTCTGTAACTCTCTTCTGAACTCTATGTTATTCCATATATAAATCGCCCAGAACTCAATTAGATTCCTGTCTGTACTCAATCCCCGGTACCTGTTACTCTCTGTGTCAGTCCCCACGGAACCCTCAATTAGGTTCCATGCTGTAACTCACTCCTGGGTATCAGTTATCTGATATATAGACCTCCTGAACCCATACTGAGTGGAAGCGTGAGTGAGAACGAGTGAGAGAACGTAAGTGTGCATGTGTGTGGCTGTGTGAAAACCTGTGTGTATGAGAGCGTGTGGGTGTATGAGCATGTATGTGTGATTGTTTATGTGTTACTGTTTGTTAACGTATGTGTTAGTGCGTGTGTAGGTGTCAGCTCATGTGTGAGATTGTGTCTGTATGTGAGAGAGAGTTAGGAGTTCCATTATAAAATCATTGACACTCAAACCTTTCACTCAGATGGACACACACACACACACACGCCCGGTCTCTCTCGTTCACACAGACATGCTCGCTTGCAGTCAGGTCAGAAACACACAGAGAGAGAGAGAGAGAAATAGGCACATTTGATGGAAATATAGAAATAGAAGATGGACATAGAGAGTTATATCTGGGAGTCACACGAGCAGCAAGAATATTCTGAGACAGAGCCTCAGCTAATAAACCCACCATCTGCCCAGTCCTCTGTGTCGGGCTGGGGGGCTGGGGTCAGAGATTCTTACATGTTAGTGTGGGACCAATGTTCAATAGTCACAAACTGTACTGATGTTGCTCGTCTCTCTTGCTTTTCCCTCTTTGTAAAGTCCATACTAGTGCTGTGCTAACATGAATTGTCTGCCGGGAACATACTGGTGTATATTGAGTCTGGAGAGAGTGATAGTGAGATTGAGTATGGGAGAGAGTGAGATCGTCTATGAGAGAGTTGGCAAGATTGAGTATGAGGGAGAGTGACATTGTGTTTGACAGAGAGACAGTGAGACTGTGCATGTGTGAGAGAAATAGTTTGTATATGAGAGGGAAACATGGTGAGACTGTGTATGAGAGAGGGTGAGAAACTGGGATTATGTATGAGACAGATGATGAGATTCTACATGAGAGAGAAAAATAGTGAGATTGTGCATGAGAGAGAGTATTGGGCTCTCAGTTATTCCACATGTAAAGCACCCCAATCCCTTTGATTATCTGTTATTCTATAAATGAACACCCCAATCCCCACGATAAGATTCCAATGTGTAACTAACTTTCATTTATTTGTTATTCTAAATATAAATCACCCCGATCATCCCTATAAGATTCCAGTCAGTAAATCACTGCTTTGTTATTTGTTATTCAATGTATAAACCTCCTCAAATCCTTCGATCACATTCCAGCCTGTGTCTCACTCTCAAGTATCTGTGATTCGATATATAAAAAGCCCAAACTCCTCAATTAGATTCGCTCCCCAGTATTGGTTAGTCAATATGTGACCCACACTGTACCATTCGACTATACCCCGATCTGTAACTCACTCACTGGTACCTGCTACTCTGTATAGAAAGTAGCCCAAATCCCTCAGTTAGATTTCAGACTGAAACTCACTCCCTGTTGTGTTCTGAAATACATAAACTCGCTGAGACCATCGATGAAATTCCAGTCTCTAACGCAGTATAAACTAAACGGTTGAATATTAAATTGGGAGCAGGAACAGAGAAAGCTGGAGTTTAAGTTCCGCTACATTCTGTTTCACCAGAAACATTAATTTGATGGAGTGCAGCGGTTCAATAAGGCAGCTCCTTCCCACCTTCTCAAGGGCTGGTGGGAATGGGGGATAAATGCTGGGCCCAGCCAGTGATGCTCACATCCCATGAACGAATGAAAACAACAATCCCCTTGCCTTCATGATCACTCACTGCCCCTGCAGACTGAGTCTGCAGAAACAGCAAGGCTTCCTCACTTCCCTAGTCCCATGTCCTGGGAATAATTGGCAAACCATCCTAATATTTGATGACACCATCACGTTAGCTTTCTGTGATTTCTGTACACGGAACCAGAAAATAATGTGTAATACTGGAGGACAAGAGGACCTGACCCACGAATGCAGGGCCCTGGTCACTCCCTCTCCCTCTATCTCTCTCTCTCTCCCACACACAAACACACGCACACACATACAGAGTTACTGAGGGGCAAGGAATGACAGAATAAAATGAGCATTTTCAAATATTAAAGCTCCGTTAAACAATCCTGGGAGTGGTTGATCGGGTCAGTGTGAGGAGAGAGAGAGAGAGCTTGACTCTGTATCTCACCCTGTGCTGGCCCTGCCCTTGGAGGGGTTGATGGGGATACAGTAAAGGCAGCTTCATTGTGTATCTAACCCCATCCTGTCCCTGCCCTGAGAGTGTTTGATGGGGACAGTTTGTAACATAGGAACAGGAGGAGGCCATTCAGCCCCTCGACCCTGTTCCATCAGTCAATGGCATCATGACTGATATGTGGCCTATCTCCACATTCCTTCCTTTGGCCCATATCCCTCAATATCTTCACTGAACAAAAATGTATCTCTCACTGATTTAACCTGAACAACTGATGCAGCTTTGCCCATTTACCCAGTCTTTCATTGTCCCTTTGTAACGTTAAGGTACCATCTGCACTGTCTACAATGCTGCCTAACTTTGTACCTAACCCCGTGCTGTCCCTATCCTGTGAGTGTTTGAGAGTTACAGTGCGGATGGATCTTTACTCTGTGTCTAGCCCCATGTTATACCTGCCCTGGGAGTATTTGATGTGGACAGTATGGAGGTAGATTTACTCTGTATGTAGCCCCATGTTGTCCCTGTCCTGGCAGTGTCCGATATGGACAATATGGACAGATCTTGACTCTGTAGCGAACCCCATTGTCCCCAGACTCTGGGAGATTCAGATGGAGAAATTGCCGCTGGACACATACTCTGTATCTAACTCAGTGATGGAACTGCCCTGGGTGTGTTTGATGTGAACAGGATGGGGGAAGTGGGTGATTTGATCAGTCCTAACGCCACACTGAACATGGCCTGGGAATGTGAAAAGCTGCAGTGTACAGGGAGGTTTACTCTGCATCTAACTGTATTCTCTACCTGCCCTGGAGATTTAAATGGGTAGAATTTAATGGGAGCTTTATTTTGTATGGAACCCTGTGTTCCCTCTGCCCGGGAAGTGTTTGCTGGGAACACTGTTTAACCTCTGTGATATGGATCCTATGAAGATTGATGGGAGACAGTGTAAATGGAATTGTCAGGGTCCAATTCCTTCACGTGGATGAGAGAAGGTCTCCAGCTGAATTGTGAGAAAAAATGACACCAGTGGGACTGAAGGATCAGTAGCAGAATGAAGACACCATTGGCTCAGAGACTGGATAGAGGGTAATGAGGGTTTCAGACTGGAGGGAGCTACAGGTACATACAAGTTGGGAACTGTTTTCAGTAAAAGGCAATTGATCCCAGGTCACTGCAGAGTGTAATAACCTGATGCCTTTCCCTCACTATCCCCCTCCAATCTCTGGTAAGATCTGCTTCCACACCATGTTCCATCCTAGCTGCTGACTGTGTCAGATACATTAATACATTGGCGATGGGTAACGGCACAGACACCACCAGCTGATTACACTCATTCCCTGCTGTCCACATTCATTCATTTTACACCAACAGGAAATACATCATTGTTCTCAGATATCTGTTATGTTATTGCGTTATTTGTTGGTGCATTTGGAATTTTATTTTGAATTCGAAAGGGTCATAATGTTTTGAGGGAAGAAATGTCTCCTTACCTGAGTTCGAAGTGACAGACATGTTATCCGGAGAATGTGAGCCCAGTCCCACACCCAACAGCTCGGGAGCCGAAAGCCTCTCAGCAACCCCACTCTCAAACTATCTCCGAAAGCCAGACTGTTTCAAATGGCAGAGAGAGATAGAATCGCAAACAGTGAAAGAGGGTGAGGTGGATACACACAGAAAAAGAGAAAAATAGAGACACTGAAAGAACAAATTCTCCATTTGACATTCCTGCTGACTGACAGAAAGGAAAACATAAAGGTGACCATTTGAGCCCAGGTCAGGGCAATGGAAACAGCGTTACAGCTGATAAAGTCCTTTTCAATTTGTAATGTTGACGGTTGTAAGGCAATGAGAGATTTTGATAAATGTCGCGATCCGACAGATAAAAGTGATCATTCTCCTGGCATTATACTCAAAAAGCGTATAACTAATCTGGGTCTGCCGATCTTAAATATTAACTCTGTTTCTCTCCACAGATGTTGCCAGGCTTGCTGAGTTTCTCTATCCATTCTCGGTTATGGCTCAGATTTCCAGCAACTGCAGGTCTTTGTTTTATGTTAATCTTAATAACGTTTCGGACAAAACCAATGACCTGCCAACATCGGAAAATAAGTCCGAAGTGCTGGTACGCCGATATGTTTGCAGAACAAAGCAACTATTCCATGAGTGGGAATAGAATCCGGGCCGCGGTGGTGAGAGTGCTGAATCCCAACAAGCCAATTGAAAGAGAATGCAGTAGACACTGTTGTATCTGGTCTCAATGAAACATCTTTTGCCTTTTAGTTTGCGGCTTGCAGATTATTTTGTACATGTCTTCGAATGGGAAAAGTCCATTCCGCCCATTGTGTATTGCAGCTTATCAGAGAGCCATCTACTCTAGTCCCAGTTTCCAGCTTTGGCCAAAAGTCTTGTGTGTTCAGATGTTTCCGGGACAAATGTCAATGAGGTTGTCCTGTGATCGTAAATGACCCAACAATCGGACAGAAGTTTGACATTGTCACAACGTACTGTAACCCCCTTGAGGAACACGCCCTCATTTTCACCCACAGAGGGAGACACCCAGGCAGATCCCCCGAGAGTGAGAGGGCTCGGGACTTTACCTTCTCCATGTGCTCCACTAACACTCTCCGCCTCCACCCATGACAAGAGGCAGCTTTTGGTGAAAAACCTGCCAATTCTACAGACAATGAGAGCCGTTGTGGTGAGCTGGAATTGAAAATTGACAATAAAACAAATGCAACTTTCAAATTCAAAACGACAAGGAAGTCATCCCTACAGCACCTGACAGGGGAGCATCAACATGGACCACGGGTAAAGATGGGGCACCATGATAATGCCAGGTAGGACTCGAACCTATCAATATGTAATGTAATGGACTTTCACGGAATCAGAGTTAACAAGGTGAACAAACAGCCAAGATAATCACCGTCACTGCTTCACTCCGAAGGTCCAACTTGGTGAAGCAGTGCCTTACACTGGCAAAGGAGGCACATTTGTCCTCATGTGTCTGCTTCAGGTTCGCCTCCTTCTCTGCTGTGTGTTTTAATCGTTTTATACACAGTCACGACGCGATTCCATGATTCACTCTGGTGAAAACTGTCATGGTCTCTTCCAGTCAAGACCCTGGACAAACTCAGCGAGAGATCTCTGGTCATTTCTAGCCCGGGATGTAGAATCAGACGAGATGAGGGACACCTTTTATTAACGCCTGCCCTTCACTGCAAACAAGCGCCTCAAAACGAGCCTTTGTTAACACCAGCCTGTTTGGTACCTTCCTGCAGTGCATTTGCTGAACAGCATCAGATTATCATAGATTGCTTTTTTTACTTTGAAACCCAAGGTGATAATATGAACAATTGGAAACTTGGAGGGAGAAATATTGCTGTCAAGGGTGGTGATGATGTGAATATCAGAAACGAGAGTGTGAACAAGTCAGGCTGCAAGGTGTATTGTCAGCATCACTGGGAAGGAGTCCGAGTTTGTATCACCCAGAGCTGGATGCAATTCCCACTCTCGAAAGGAAGACATTTCATCTCATCCGAATGAAAACACCTTCCTCGTTATACACAGATCACACACCGAGATCCTGCCAGAATCCAACCAGTGATTGTTGTATTTTGTTTAGAAGGACAATGGCAGCACATACACGGGGAAACTCCCACGGCAATTCCCCCTCCAATCAACCCACCATTCTGAGTTGTAAATATCCCGGTGTTCCTTCAGTGTCGCTGGTTCTAAATCCAGGAACTCCATCTCGAGCGGTTTCATGTCTGTTCCTCCATGCGAAGGAGCTGAAGAGTTAATAAAAGTAACTCACCCCCTCAATTCTGGGGTAATTAGGGATGGGCAGTGAATCTTATCACACTGAAAGGCAACTCTGTCCTAGTTTCTAATAATTGCATGTTCTAATTCGATACCTGAAAGCGGTCGGGAATAAGTTGAGAAGTGGTGCAGGCTACAGAAATAAAAGCAAAAGGCACAGATGACCGGGAGACATGAGGCAGGATGTGAGTGTGGAGCTGATGGTGTAAGGCTCAGTGTCGGTCCTATTCAGTTAGCCTTTCCTGCCCACTGTTTGCAATGACCAGTTGGGGTACTGCAGGGATCAGTGCTGGGACCGCAGCTTTTTACAATATATATTAATGATATAGAAGATGGTATTAGCAATAACATTAGCAAATTTGCTGATGATACAAAGCTGGGTGGCAGGGTGAAATGTGAGGAGGCTGTTAGGAGATTACAGAGTGACCTGGACAGGTTAGGTGATTGGTCAGATGCATGCCAGATGCAGTTTAATGTGGATAAATGTATGGTTATCCACTTTGGTGGCAAGAACAGGAAGGCAGATTACTACCTAACTTGACTCCATTTAGGTAGTAAAGGGGCAGTACAAAGAGATCTGGGTGCTCTTGTACACCAGTCACTGAAGGTAAGCATGCAGGTACACCAGGTAGTGAAGAAGGCTCATAGCATGCTGGCCTTCATAACAAGAGGGATTGAGGACAGGAGAAAAGAGGTTCTTCTGCAGCTGTACAGGGCCCTGGTGAGACCGCACCTGGAATATTGAGTGCAATTCTGGTCTCCAAATTTGAGGAAAGACATTCTGGCTATTGAGGGAGTGCAGCGTAGATTCACAAGATCAATTCCTGGAAAGGCGGGACTATCTTATGTTGAAAGATTGGAATGACTGGGCTTGTATACCCTTGAGTTTAGAAGACTGAGAGGGAATCTGATTGAGACATATCAGATTATCAAAGGATTGGACACTCTGGCGGCAGGAAACATGTTTCCACTGATGGGTGATTCCCGAACCAGAGGACACAGCTTAAAAATACGGGGTAGACCATTTAGGACAGAGGTGAGGAGAACCTTCTTCACCCAGAGAGTGGTGGCTGTGTGGAATGCTCTGGCCCAGAGGGCAGTGGTGGCCCAGTCTCTGTATTCATTGAAGAAAGAGTTGGATCGAGCTCTCAAGGATAGTGGAATCAAGGGTCATGGAGATAAGGAACAGGATACTGATTGAGGATGATCAGCCATGACCATAATGAATGGTGGTGCAGGCTCGAAGGGCAGAATGGCCTACTCCTGCACCTATTGTCTATTGTCTATTGACTCTCACACCACTGCTGGTCAATTCGCCAGAATGAGCCTGTTCCTCTTGGTTTGAGGATCCCTCTGTGTGTATTAACGCGGTTAATGGGCCCCGAGAGGATGAATACATCCTCTTTACTCTGTCAGTTTAAACAGCTGAACAAATCAGTTGGAAGCCAGTGCATGAGGAGATTGTCTTTTTCTGTGTCTTTTCAGTGGATAATGCTCAGCCGTGAAATGTTTGATTTTGTAAAAGCGGAGTTTGATTACAATTTATACTCAGCAACGTGATACAGAAAACACATTTTCGATTTTCTGTGATCAAGTGGAGAAGGAAATGTACATATGGACGAGAAACTCGCTTTTAGCGTGGCCCCGTGGATTATGTGGTTAAAGCACCTCCCATCACAGTGGTGTCTGCTCATTGTATTGAAAGCTCGTTATTTCTCACAAGTGTAGTGTTGTTGATCGAGCAACTCAGCGTTCCGCTTGAGTTCCTGCCTGTTCTGATTTGGCGTTCCCGCTTCATTTTCCCGGTTTAGTTCCAGTCGTGTCTGTTGTACTTTGTACCTACTATTTTAACCTGGAGATTCTTCCCGCTGTTCCACTGGCACTTCTGCTTCTCCTCCTCTTATTCCCAGTTTGGTGGAAGGAAAGAGGTGAGGCAGGAGACACTGCAGGATTACTGGGAAATATTGTGTTCATGGCACATACACCACGAGCTGATCACCCTCATTCTCTGCTGTCACCATTCATTCCTTGTATGCCAACAGTAAATACATCCTTGTTATCCTGTACCTGTCATGTGATTAATTTAACGTCGAAAGGGTCATAATAGTTTGAGGGAGAAATGTCTCCTTGCCTCAGGCTGAAGTGACAGATGGATTATCCGCAGAATGTGAGCCTTCTTGGACCGACTCCAGCCAGGGGCCAGAAAGCCTCTCTGCAGCTCCACTCTGAAACAGTCTCTGAATGTCAGGCTTTTCAAAGAGCAGAAATGGGAAATGAGGGATATAGAGTGACATGACACCGACAGAGAGTCGGAGAATGTAAAAGAGGCTCAGGAGGATACACAGAGACACAAAGAGAAAAACAGAGACACATACTGAGGTGGACACTGAAAGAAACAATTCTCCATTCGACACGACTGCGAACTGACAGAAAGGAAAAGAGAAAGGAAACTATTTAAACACAGCCTTCCCCCAGCTCAGGGAAATGGAAGTAGCAATACAGCTGATTCAGTCCTTTTAAATTTGTAACTTCGACGGTTGTTTCTCGAGAGAGATTTTGATAAATGCCCTGATTCGACAGGTAAAACTTACAGTTTTCCCAACACTATAATCAAAAAATGTGTAACTAACCTGAGTCTCTCCATCTAAAAAAAATTCTGTTTCTCCCCACAGATGTTGCCAGGCGTACTGAGTTTCTCTAGCAATTCTCATTTTTAGTTCAGATTTCCAAAACCTGCACGTTTTTTATTTCCGTTAACCTGAATAACATTTGACACAAAACCAACCACCTGCCAGCATCGGAAAAGCGGTCAGAAATACTGGTGCCACGATATATTTGCATAACAAAACATTCATTCCCTGACCGGGAAGAGAAAAAATGCTGCGGTGGTGAGAGCTCCAAATCCTAACTATGAGATTACACGGGGAGAAGACAGTCGCTCTTGTAATGATGCTCAATGAAATGGCATTTGCCTTCACATTTCTGATCAGTTTCACTGCAGCTTGGGTTTGACTGGTCTTCAAGTTTTGCAGAGTGGAACAGTCCATTCAGCCAATGGTACAGTGCGGTTCAAAGACATTCATCCATTCTATTCCCAATTTCCAGTTTTGGACCATACCCTTATGTGTTCTGATGGTCCCAGTGCAAATGACAATGAGATTCTCACTTTGATCTTAAATGACACAAAAATGGGCCTGAAGTTTGACATTGTCTCACTGTGTTATCACCCCCATGAGGAACCAACCTCGTTTACCCCCACAGAGGGAGAGACACAGACACATACCCCGAGAGTGGCAGAGGTCTCAGGATTAGACCAGCCCCTTGTGCTTCACTTCCGCTCTCCGCTCCCACACACAAGTTGCTGCAGCTTATGGTGCATCTCAAGCCAGTTCTACAGACAATGAGCGACGTTGCTGTGAGCTGGAGTTTAAAGTGGATGAAAGACTCAAATGTAAATCCGAAAACCCAACCCCTTCCGTCCCTGACAGACACCAGGTCACGGGAATGAACCAGCGCGCTGCATCCTCAAGATGTTAAATTGGAACCTCCAATCCCCTAACCCGAGGTCAGACACCTTACCCATTCCGTCACTAGCCCAAAGACCAGGAATGGCTGCGACAGTTTGTCTCCATGTAATGTAAACATCCACATCGTGGGAACAGCATTCACAAGGTGAAAAATCAGCAAATATAATCACCGTCACTGCTTAACTTGGAAGGCCCCACTATGTGAAACATTACCTTTCACTGTACTTTCGGATTTGGAGTCTTTTACAGTCCAGAGCCTGAACAAATTCAGCGAGAAACCTCTGGTCATTTCGAGCCCAGCACCTGGAATGAGACGAGTTGAACGACGCCTTTGTTGCTGTCGACTTATCAGCGCAGCTCAAACCGAGCTCCTGTCAGCATCAGCCCTTCCTTCCCTTCCTGCAGTATATCTGCTGAACAACATCAGATTATTACAGCTTGGCCTTCTTCACATTGAAACCCAGGGCGAGAATATGAACTGTTTGGAAACTTGGAGAGAGAGTTACTGCTGATGCAGACGATGATGACGTGAAGATCAGGCGGCAGAGTTGTGCAGGCCAGATCCCAAAGGCCTACTGTCAGTATCAATGGAGATCCCTGCTCAGGAGTCTGAGTTTGTATCGCCCAGACCTGGATTTAATTCCCAGTCAGGAAATGAAGATGTAATTGTCTTCTTGTGAATTATCTAAATGTAAACTAATTCCTGGTTACACATAGAACACACACACGAATCCTGCCAGAACAACCCAGTGACTGTTTGCATCTGTCCAGAAGGACAATAGCAGCAGATACACGCGAAAACAATCACCGGAAATTCTTCTCCAAGTAGCTCGCCTTTCCGAGTTGAAAATATCTCGTTGGTCCTTCAATGTCGCTGAGTCTAAATCCTTCCCTCAACCCTCATTGCATCATGGCTGTACCTCCGCACTGAGGACATCCAGGGTTAGATTAGATCAGATAATTTACGGTGTGGAAACAGACCCTTCGGCCCAACACGTCCACACCGACACTCCGAAGAGAAACCCTGCAGAGTGACTCACCATCTCTGTCTCTGGGGTAATTAGGGATGGGCGGTGCGTGCTATCCCATTGAGTAATGACTGTATCCCATCTCTAAAAGCTGCAGTTTCTAAGGGAACACCTGCAAGCGGTTGGGAGTATGTTGAGAGGTGGAATTGGGAGGGGAAAAAGTGAAAGTCAATGATGACTGGGAGGAATGAGACAGCAAGTGAGTGAGGAGCTGGTGGTGCAAGGCTCAGTGTCGGTGTCAGTATTTACTGCCCACTCTTCACACTGACTCACACATCACTCCTTGGGAATTCTCCACAATGAGCCCATTCCTCTTGGAGTGAAGTTCTCTCTGGACATATTAACGCGGTTGATGGGCCCCGAGAGGATGACTGCATCCTCGTTATCCTGTCAGTTTAAACAGGCAAAGGCAAGAGTTTTAAACAAAAGCAATAAGAGCTTGTCTCTTACTGTGCATTTAAAGTAGAGAATATCCAGCTGTGAACTCTTCTGCAAAAGCGGAGGTTGACTTACATTTTCACCGAGCAACTGTAAAACAGAAAAAAATGTGCCCGAGTTGATGTGATCGAATAGTTCAATAAATGCACACATGGATTTGAAAATCTGAGTTTGGGCACGCTGTGGCTTAGTTTGTTGAAGTTGCTGTCAATAAACCGGCGATTATGGGATAAAATCCCTACATCACTATCTGCATAGGTCTTTCATAAAAACCCGGTGACCCTACTTCACCCGTGGCTCTGGTTACGGTGGGACTCCAACCAATGACTGAACCGAGACTACAGTTTAGGGACAGCGCCTTCGACCACCCTTCCACGCTGCCCCACAAAACCCCACAACCACGCTTTTCATGACTAGTGTTTGAGAATCTCCTCACTTCAGGGACTTTAGCCCACGCGCATTCAATGACGAACTTGGCGTAAGTTCAATCATATTCCTGAGGATGTTACAAGTTTTGCAGGGTTGGTCTGTAGCGTGAAGCTGAATAAGCTGCGATAACTTTGCGTGGAACTTCAGGGCTGAGGGGTGGCCTTACAGAAATTTATATAATTATGAGGGAGACGGATAGAGTAAATAGACAATAGTTTATTCACAAGGCAGGGAAGTTCAAAACTAAAGAGCACAGGTTTAAGGTGAGAGTGGTAAAATTTAAAAGGGATCTGAGGGACACTTGTTTCACACACACGAAGTTTTGTGTGTTTGGAATGAATTGCCAGATTTAGCGGTGGAGTCTGGTACACTCACAACATTTCAAAGGCATCTGGATCGGGTGAAGAGGGATAAAGGACAATTTTGGCAAATAGGGGGAGATGAATTACGAATATCAGATCAGCAGGGACGAGTTGGATCAGACGGTCTGTTTACCTGCTCAGTGGTGAACAGTAGTTAGAATATGTTATTGGTAGGAATGCAGGGCACTCATCACTCAGCCCGCGCGTTGGGCTAGTTTTCTGGAAGGTGGTTGGTTCCAGACCAGCAACAGGTAAAGGTTTTCCGGACTATGGCTGCCAATGACTATTCCTCTTGACCCATTCCTAAGTTCTCAGCGAAATATTTTGGCTGCGGAAAATACCTCACAAATCGTGTGACTCCCTCAGCTCTCCAGCGAATCTAAAATCTGACAACTGTTAACGTGGAACAAGAGCAGAACTGGCAAGGAGAAGCTATATTCAGACACACCGAAGCATGAATGCTGTCTATGAGGCAGTGCGAGACGTCTGGGTCATGGACTGCTCAAAGAAATGGTAACGAGACAATTCCAAACTGGAATTTCAACAGGCTGGCGCCTGAGTGAGTGCACCACCACTTCCCGGAAGGTAACCAAGTAACATAAAACAGCACAGCCTGACACTAACCCATGGAAAGTGAAGATGAACAATTACAATCTCGATTAGATTGGGTTAACAATGGGCTGGGGTGTCTATCGGATCGAGAGGGCCAATCACGAGCCTTCCTCATCAGGACAGTAATAAAGGGAATGAGAGAAATGTCACCAAGTTTCACATCGTGAGTATGCTCCTTTTCGCCACTAAAAGCGACGAGCGGATTCAGTGCAAAATCTGATTTCACAACAGCCGGGAAATAACTATCGCCATTCACTTCCAGAGAAAACGGGGAACATCGCAAATTGTCTGGAATATGAAAACCTGGCGCAGCCAGCTTGGGTCCTGGATTAGGATGGGGCTCTTTCGAGCTGGAGGCGAATGTGATACCCACAGCAGTTGGGGAACACAGCGCGGACACTGACACGTTGGTCGCTTTATGCTATGCCACGTCACAGCGTGGTTTAGAAGAAATTACTATGTTTTATTCTGTTCAACTTCAACACAGCTCATCCCTGCCAAACGTTACCAGCCTAATCCGTTAGCACAAGTGGCAGCACAAGGATTGAACCCCAAGCCTGCTTGAGAAGTGGAACCTGAAAGCAGCATCTCAGATTGCTCAGCCACGCTAGCACACAGGCAACAAACAGGAAGCCAAGAGCTGATGGCACCCTGCAGCATATTCACAGCAACTGCACCAGTTCTGCAGTATACGCAGAGGAAAGGAATTCCTCCATCTGAAAAAAAACACTGATTTAGCACTGAGAATGGCAAAACACGTAGCGAGGTTATTCCAAACGCGGGACCAGTGAGAGTTGCAACTTTCCTTGTCTTGGCCCTTAACCGTACATTTTCCAGCAGGGCCCTGAGCAACTGCCAGCTGGTTGCCAGCAGGGTTACAAACCTGTGTGGGAAGCGAGGAGATACGGCTCTCTTATTGTTAGTAAATCAATCAGTTCTTACTTAGAGACGTACAAAAATCAGTTTCTGCACATATTCAGGCAAGGTCAAAGGCGATCTGAGATGTCAAATAGGTGCCCCCTGTACATGATTATTCTTTGTTCTCGGTATGGAATGCTCTCCCTCTTTAGTCGCACTCACGTCTCTTGTTGATGACTGAATCAGACAGAAGGTGTCTCACCAGGCCTGCACTTGACTTGCATTCGTCTCCCTCCCTGTTCATACTTTCCTGCAACTCTGTGATATCAGGAAAACAAAATGAATACAATGTCATTCGGCAGCCTGTCCGTCATTTCCTCAATTTCAGTCACAAGATGGCTTAGGTTTCAGACCACACGGGAATATTAGTGACTGTATGAGAGCAGGAGTCAAGCAGTTCATCTGAGTACATAAATCTTTTCCTTCCTGTTGTTGACTGAATGAGCGGTAACCATGCCTTCTGCTTGGAAACTCGAATATGTGAGCTGCTCCAAACCATGACTGAGGTATTCGGGTTTCGGTGTCGCTGGTTAGCAGATTTGCTTTCCCAAAATGCAGCAACTCACATTTATCTGAATTAAACTCCATCTGCCTCTTCTCAGCCCATTTGCCCATCTGGTCCAGATCCTGTTGTAATCTGAGGTAAGCCTCTTCGCTGTCCACTACACCTGCTATTTTGGTGTCATCTGCAAACTTACTAATTGTACCTCTTATGCTCACATCCAAATCGTTTATGTAAATGACAAAAAGTAGAGGGCCCTGCACCGATCCTTGAGGCACTTCACTGGTCACAGGCCTCCAGTCTGAAAAACAACCCACCACCACCTGTCTTCTACCTTTGAGCCAGTTCTGTATCCAAATGGCTACTTCTCCCTGTATTCCATGAGATCTAACCTTGCTGATCAGTCTCCCATGGGGAACCTTGTCGAACGCCTTACTGAAGTCCATATAGATCACATCTACTGCTCTGCCCTCATCAATCTTCTTTGTTACTTCTCCATAAAGTTTGTGAGACATGATTTCCCACGCACAAAGCCATGTTGACTATCCCTAATCAGTCCTTGCCTTTCCAAATACATGTACATCCTGTCCCTCAGGATTCTCTCCAACAACTTGTCCACGACCGAGGTCAGGCTCACCGGTCTATAGTTCCCTGGCTTGTCTTTACCGCCCTTCTTAAACAGTGGCACCACGTTTGCCAACCTACAGTCTTCCGGCACCTCACCTGTGACTATCGATGATAAAAAATATCTCAGCAAGAGGCCCAGTAATCACTTCTCTAGCTTCCCACTGAGTTCTAGGGTACACCTGATCCGGTTCTTTGTTCCCTGGTGACAGGTGGGTTGGTGGGAATGGAGCGTTCCTGCTGGTTGTTCGTATCAGCAAACCTGGCTTTGAATTTAGCCCATATCTGCTGCCGTGGTGAAAAGGAATACCATTCCGATTAATTGCTGGGTCAAACTTTGTACAGTTTCTCTCCTCGGATAAAGTGAGGACTGGAGATGATGAAACGCTCCTATAACAAGCGGCGGTTCTCCTGCTGCTCGGATGCTGCCTGACCGGATGTGCTTTTCCAGCACCACACTCTCATCTAAGTTTCTCTCCTCCCGGGTCGACGATATGCGTCGATTTGTAGATCTTCTACCGCCGTCCATTTTAAGGGTACAGTTACCGGCACTGATCCTTTCTGCACCAAAACAATCGCATTTGCTTTCCATGTGAAGGCAGCCTGGTTCAGTGACAAGGAAAGCTCTCATTTGCTCGGGTCACAGCGAACACTGGTTACCTGATGTAATCTCTGTTAAATGTATCCCAAAGTAGGCTCTGAAACGCCTCATTTAGACCCAAGCATTTCTAAACCTGCGAGAACCGAAACCCGAAAACCTCAGTCATGGTTTGGAGCAGTTCACATATTCGAGTTTCCAAGCAGGAGGCATGGTTACCGCTCATTCAGTCAACAACAGGAAGGAAAAGATTTATGTACTCAGATGAACTGCTTGACTCCTGCTCTCATACAGTCACTAATATTCCCGTGTGGTCTGAAACCTAAGCCATCTTGTGACTGAAATTGAGGAAATGACGGACAGGCTGCCGAATGACATTGTATCCATTTTGTTTTCCTGATACCACAGAGTTGGCGGAAAGTATGAACAGGGAGGGAGACGAATGCAAGTCAAGTGCAGCCCTGGTGAAACACCTTCTGTCTGATTCAGTCATTGACAAGAGACGTGAGTGCGACTAAAGAGGGAGAGCATTCCATCCCGAGAACAAAGAATAATCATGTACAGGGGGCACCTATTTGACATCTCAGATCGCCTTTGACCTTGCCTGAATATGTGCAGAAACTGATTTTTGTACGTCTCTAAGTAAGAACTGTTTGATTTACTAACAATAAGAGAGCCGTATCTCCTCGCTTCCCACACAGGTTTGTAACCCTGCTGTCAACCAGCTGGCAGTTGCTCAGGGCCCTGCTGGACAATGTACGGTTAAGGGCCAAGACAAGGAAAGTTGCAACTCTCACTGGTCCCGCGTTTGGAATAACCTCGCTACGTGTTTTGCCATTCTCAGATTTCAGTGCTAAATCAGTGTTTTTTTTTCAGATGGAGGAATTCCTTTCCTCTGCGTATACAGCAGAACTGGTGCAGTTGCTGTGAATATGCTGCAGGGTGCCATCAGCTCTTGGCTTCCTGTTTGTTGCCTGTGCGCTAGCGTGGCTGAGCAATCTGAGATGCTGCTTTCAGGTTCCACTTCTCAAGCAGGCTTGGGTTTCAATCCTTGTGCTGCCACTTGTGCTAACGGATTAGGCTGGTAACGTTTGGCAGGAATGAGCTGTGTTGAAGTTGAACAGAATAAAACATAGTAATTTCTTCTAAACCACACTGTGACGTGGCATAGCATAAAGCGACCAACGTGTCAGTGTCCGCGCTGTGTTCCCCAACTGCTGTGGGTATCACATTCGCCTCCAGCTCGAAAGAGCCCCATCCTAATCCAGGACCCAAGCTGGCTGCGCCAGGTTTTCATATTCCAGACAATTTGCGTTGTTCCCCGTTTTCTCTGGAAGTGAATGGCGATAGTTATTTCCCGGCTGTTGTGAAATCAGATTTTGCACTGAATCCGCTCGTCGCTTTTAGTGGGGAAATGGAGCGCACTCACGATGTGAAACTTGGTGACATTTCTCTCATTCCCTTTATTACTGTCCTGATGAGGAAGGCTCGTGATTGGCCCTCTCGATCCGATGGACACACCAGCCCATTGTTAACCCAATCTAATCGAGATTGTAATTGTTCATCTTCACTTTCCATGGGTCAGTGTCAGCCTGTGCTGTTTTATGTTACTTGGTTACTTTCCGGGAAGTGGTGGTGCACTCACTCAGGCGCCAGTCCGTTGAAATTCCCGTTTGGAATTGCCTCGTTGCCATTTCTTTGAGCGGTCCATGACCCAGACGTCTCGCACTGCCTCATAGACAGCATTCATGCTTCGGTGTGTCTGAATATAGCTTCTCCTTGCCAGTTCTGCTCTTGTTCCACGTTAACAGTTGTCAGATTTTAGATTCGCTGGAGAGCTGAGGGAGTCAAACGATTTGTGAGGCATTTTCCGCAGCCAAACTATTTCGCTGAGAACTTGGGAATGGGTCAAGAGGAATAGTCATTGGCAGCCATAGTCTGGAAAACTTTTACCTGTTGCTGGTCTGGAACCAACCACCTTCCAGAAAACTAGCCCAACGCGCGGGCGGAGTGATGAGTGCCCTGCATTCCTACCAATAACATATTCTAACTACTGTTCGCCACTGAGCAGGTAAACAGACCGTCTGATCCAACTCGTCCCTGCTGACCTGATATTCGTAATTCATCTCCCCCTATTTGCCAAAATTTTCCGTTATCCCTCTTCACCCGATCCAGATGCCTTTGAAATGTTGTGAGTGTACCAGACTCCACCGCTAAATCTGGCAATTCATTCCAAACACACAAAACTTCGTGTGTGTAAAACAAGTGTCCCTCAGATCCCTTTTAAATTTTACCACTCTCACCTTAAACCTGTGCTCTTTAGTTTTGAACTTCCCTGCCTTGTGAATAAACTATTGTCTATTTACTCTATCCGTCTCCCTCATAATTATATAAATTTCTGTAAGGCCACCCTCAGCCCTGAAGTTCCACGGAAAGTTATCGCAGCTTATTCAGCTTCACGCTACAGACCAACCCAGCAAAACTTGTAACATCCTCAGGAATATGATTGAACTTACGCCAAGTTCGTCATTGAATGCGCGTGGGCTAAAGTCCCTGAAGTGAGGAGATTCTCAAACACTAGTCATGAAAAACGTGGTTGTGGGGTTTTGTGAGGCAGCGGGGAAGCGTGGTCGAAGGCGCTGTCCCTAAACTGTAGTCTCGGTCCAGTCAATGGTTGGAGTCCCACCGTAACCAGAGCCACGGGTGAAGTAGGGTCATCGGGTTTTTATGAAAGACCTATGCAGATAGTGATGTAGGGATTTGATCCCATAATCGCCGGTTTATTGACAGCAACTTCAACAAACTAAGCCACAGCGTGCCCAAATTCAGATTTTCAAATCCATGTGTGCATTTACTGAACTATTCGATCACAGTAACTCGGGCACATTTTTTTCTGTTTTACAGTTGCTCGGTGAAAATGTAAGTCAACCTCCGCTTTTGCAGAAGAGTTCACAGCTGGATATTCTCTACTTTAAATGCACTGTAAGAGACAATCTCGTATTGCTTTTGTTTAAAACTCTTGCCTTCGTCTGTTTAAACTGACAGGATAACGAGGATGCAGTCATCCTCTCAGGGCCCATGAACCGCGTTAATATGCCCAGAGAGAACCTCACTCCAAGAGGAATGGGCTCATTGTGGAG
The DNA here is from genome assembly GCF_037043375.1 of Chiloscyllium plagiosum. Lineage (NCBI taxonomy): Eukaryota > Metazoa > Chordata > Chondrichthyes > Orectolobiformes > Hemiscylliidae > Chiloscyllium > Chiloscyllium plagiosum. Next base: position 102,894,957 of record NW_028270151.1, on the reverse strand, counting down.
AATTCCCAAGGAGTGCTGTGTGAGTCAGTGTGAACAGTGGGCAGTAAATACTGACACCGACACTGACCCTTGCACCACCAGCTCCTCACTCACTTGCTGTCTCATTCCTCCCAGTCATCATTGACTTTCACCTTTTCCCCTCCCCGTTCCATCTCTCAACTTATTCCCAACCGCTTGCAGGTGTTCCCTTAGAAACTGCAGCTTTTAGAGACGTATTACTGGGATACAGTCATTACTCAATGGGATAGCACGCACCGCCCATTCCTAATTACCCCAGAGATAGAGATGGTGAGTCACTCTGCAGGGTTTCTCTTCGGAGTGTCGGTGTGGACTTGTTGGGCCGAAGGGCCTGTTTCCACACCGTAAATTATCTGATCTAATCTGACCCTGTATGTCCTCAGTGCGGATGTACAGCCATGATGCAATGAGGGATGAGGGAAGGATTTAGACTCAGCGACATTGAAGGACCAGCGAGGTATTTTCAACTCGGAAAGGCGAGCTACTTGGAGAAGAATTGACGGTGATTGTTTTCGCGTGTATCTGCTGCTATTGTCCTTCTGGATAGATGCAAACAGTCACTGGGTTGTTCTGGCAGGATTCGGGTGTGTGTTCTATGTGTAACCAGGAATTAGTTTCATTTAGATAATTCCCAAGAAGACAATTACATCTTCATTTCCTGACTGGGAATTAAATCCAGGTCTGGGCGATACAAACTCAGATTCCTGAGCAGGGATTTCCATTGATACTGACAGTCGGCCTTTGGGATCTGACCTGCACAACTCTGCTGCCTGATCTTCACGTCATCATCGTCTGCATCAGCAGTAACTCTCTCTCCAAGTTTCCAAACAGTCCATATTCTCGCCCTGGGTTTCAATGTGCAGAAGGCAAAGCTGTAATAATCTGATGTTGTTCAGCAGATATACTGCAGGAAGGGAAGGACGGGCTGATGCTGACAGGAGCTCGGTTTGAGCTGCGCTGATAAGTCGACAGCAACAAAGGCGTCGTTCAACTCGTCTCATTCCAGGTGCTGGGCTCGAAATGACCAGAGATTTCTCGCTGAATTTGTTCAGGCTCTGGACTGTAAAAGACTCCAAATCCGAAAGTACAGTGAAAGGTAATGTTTCACATAGTGGGGCCTTCCAAGTTAAGCGGTGACGGTGATTATATTTGCTGATTTTTCACCTTGTGAATGCTGTTCCCACGATGTGGATGTTTACATTACATGGAGACAAACTGTCGCAGCCATTCCTGGTCTTTGGGCTAGTGACGGAATGGGTAACGGGTCTGACCTCGGGTTAGGGGATTGGAGGTTCCAATTTAACATCTTGAGGATGCAGCGCGCTGGTTCATTCCCGTGACTTGGTGTCTGTCAGGGACGGAAGGGGTTGGGTTTTCGGATTTACATTTGCGTCTTTCATCCACTTTAAACTCCAGCTCACAGCAACGTCGCTCATTGTCTATAGAACTGGCTTGAGATGCACCAAAAGCTGCATCAACTTGTGTGTGGGAGCGGAGAGTGGAAGTGAAGCACAAGGGGCAGGTCTAATCCTGAGATTAATGCCACTCTCGGGGTATGTGTCTGTGTCTCTGTCTCTGTGGGAGTAAACGAGGTTGGTTCCTCATGGGGGTGATAACACAGTGAGACAATGTTTTTGGTGGAAGGACAGAGGTGAGGTAGGAGACACTGCAGGATTACTGGGAAATATTGTGTTCATGGCACATACACCACGAGCTGATCACCCTCATTCTCTGCTGTCACCATTCATTCCTTGTATGCCAACAGTAAATACATCCTTGTTATCCTGTACCTGTCATGTAATTAATTTAACGTCGAAAGGGTCATAATATTTTGAGGGAAAAATGTCTCCTTGCCTCAGGCTGAAGTGACAGATGGATTATCCGCAGAATGTGAGCCTTCTTGGAGCGACTCCAGCCAGGCCCATTTTTGTGTCATTTAAGATCAAAGCGAGAATCTCATTGCCATTTGCACTGGGACCATCGGAACACATAAGGGTACGGTCCAAAACTGGAAATTGGGAATAGAATAGATGAATGTCTTTGAACTGCACTGTACCATTGGCCGAATGGACTGTTCCACTCTGCAAAACTTGAAGACCAGTCAAACCCAAGCTGCAGTGAAACTGATCAGAAATGTGAAGGTAAAAGCCATTTCATTGAGCATCATTACAAGAGCGACTGTCTTCGCCCCGTGTAATCTCATAGTTAGGATTTGGAGCTCTAACCACCGCAGCATTTTTTCTATTCCCGGTCAGGGAATGAATGTTTCGTTGTGCAAATATATCGTGGCACCAGTATTTCTGACCGCTTTTCCGAACCTGGCCGGTGGTTGGTTTTGTGCCAAATGATATTCAGGTTAACGGAAAAAAAAAACGTCCAGGTTTTGGAAATCTGAACTAAAAATGAGAATTGCTAGAGAAACTCAGTACGCCTGGCAACATCTGTGGGGAGATACAGATTTCTTTTTAGATGGAGAGACTCAGGTTAGTTACACATTTTTTGATTATAGTGTTGGGAAAACTGTAAGTTTTACCTGTCGAATCAGGACATTTATCAAAATCTCTCTCGAGAAACAACCGTCGAAGTTACAAATTTAAAAGGATTGAATCAGCTGTATTCCTACTTTCATTTCCCTGAGCTGGTGGAAGGCTGTGTTTAAATGGTTGCCTTTTTCTTTTCCTTTCTGTCAGTTCGCAGTCGTGTCGAATGGAGAATTGTTTCTTTCAGTGTCCACCTCAATATGTGTCTCTGTTTTTCTCTTTTTGTCTCTGTGTATCCTCCTGAGCCTCTTTTACATTCTCCGACTCTCTGTCGGTGTCATGTCACTCCATATCCCTCATTTCCCATTTCTGCTCTTTGAAAAGCCTGACATTCAGAGACTGTTTCAGAGTGGAGCTGCTGAGAGGCTTTCTGGCCCCTGGCTGGAGTCGGTCCAAGAAGGCTCACATTCTGCGGATAATCCATCTGTCACTTCAGCCTGAGGCAAGGAGACATTTCTCCCTCAAAATATTATGACCCTTTCGACGTTAAATTAATCACATGACAGGTACAGGATAACAAGGATGTATTTACTGTTGGCATACAAGGAATGAATGGTGACAGCAGAGAATGAGGGTGATCAGCTCGTGGTGTATGTGCCATGAACACAATATTTCCCAGTAATCCTGCAGTGTCTCCTACCTCACCTCTGTCCTTCCACCAAACTGGGAATAAGAGGAGGAGAAGCAGAAGTGCCAGTGGAACAGCGGGAAGAATCTCCAGGTTAAAATAGTAGGTACAAAGTACAACAGACACGACTGGAACTATTCCAGGAAAAAGAAGCGGGAACGCCAAATCAGAACAGGCAGGAACTCAAGTGGAACGCTGAGTTGCTCGATCAACAACACTACACTTGTGAGAAATAACGAGCTTTCAATACAATGAGCAGACACCACTGTGATGGGAGGTGCTTTAACCACATCATCCACGGGGCCACGCTAAAAGCGAGTTTCTCGTCCATATGTACATTTCCTTCTCCACTTGATCACAGAAAATCGAAAATGTGGTTTCTGAATCACGTTACTTAGTATAAATTGGAATCAAACATTTCACGGCTGAGCATTATCCACTGAAAAGACACAGAAAAAGACAATCTCCTCTTGCACTGGCTTCCAACTGATTTGTTCAGCTGTTTAAACTGACAGAGTAAAGAGGATGTATTCATCCTCTCGGGGCCCATTAACCGCGTTAATACATACAGAGGGATCCTCAAACCAAGAGGAACAGGCTCATTCTGGCGAATTGACCAGCAGTGGTGTGTGAGTCCCTGCAAAGAGTGGGCAGTAAAGGCTGACTGAACAGGACCGACACTGAGCCTTGTACCACCAGCTCCACACTCACATCCTGCCTCATGTCTCCCGGTCATCTGTGCCTTTGACTTTTATTTCTGTAGCCTGCGTCACTTCGCAACTTATTCCCGACCGCTTGCAGGTATCGAATTAGAACATGCAATTATTAGAAACTAGGACAGAGTTGCCTTTCAGTGTGATAAGAGTCACTGTCCATCCCTAATTACCCCAGAGATGGAGGGATTTGAGCTACTTTTATTAACTCTTCAGCTCCTTCGCATGGAGGAACAGACATGAAACCGCTCGAGATGGAGTTCCTGGATTGAGAACCAGCGACACTGAAGGAACACCGAGATATTTGCAACTCAGAAAGGTGGGTTGATTGGAGGGGGAATTGACGTGGTAGTTTCCCCGTGTATGTGCTGCCATTGTCCTTCTAAATAAAATACAACAATCACTGGTTGGATTCTGGCAGGATCTCAGTGTGTGATCTGTGTCTAACGAGGAAGGTGTTTTCATTCGGATGAGATGAAATGTCTTCCTTTCGAGACTGGGAATTGCATCCAATTCTGGGTGATACAAACTCGGACTCCTTCCCAGTGATGCTGACAATACACCTTGCAGCCTGACTTGTACACACTCTCGTTCCTGTTCACATCATCACCACCTTTGACAGCAATATTTCTCCCTCCAAGTTTCCAATTGTTCATATTATCGCCTTGGGTTTCAAAGTGAAAAAAGCAAGCTGTGATAATCTGATGCTGTTCAGCAAATGCACTGCAGGAAGGTACCAAACAGGCTGGTGTTAACAAAGGCTCGTTTTGAGGCGCTTGTTTGCAGTGAAGGGCAGGCGCTAATAAAAGGTGTCCCTCATCTCGTCTGATTCTACATCCCGGGCTAGAAATGACCAGAGATCTCTCGCTGAGTTTGTCCAGGGTCTTGACTGGAAGAGACCATGACTCTTTTCACCAGAGTGAATCATGGAATCGCGCCGTGACAGTGCATAAAACGATTAAAACACACAGCAGAGAAGGAGGCGAACCTGAAGCAGACACATGAGGACAAATGTACCTCCTTTGCCAGTGTAAGGCACTGCTTCACCAAGTTGGACCTTCGGAGTGAAGCAGTGATGGTGAGTATCTTGGCTGTTTGTTCACCTTGTTAACTCTGATTCCGTGAAAGCCCATTACATTACATATTGATAGGTTCGAGTCCTACCTGGCATTATCATGATGCCCCATCTTTACCCGTGGTCCATGCTGATACTCCCCTGTCAGGTGCTGTAGGGATGACTTCCTTGTCGTTTTGAATTTGAAAGCTGCATTTGTTTTATTGTCCATTTTCAATTCCAGCTCACCACAACGGCTCTCATTGTCTGTAGAATTGGCAGATTTTTCACCAAAAGCTGCCTCTTGTCATGGGTGGAGGCGGAGAGTGTTAGTGGAGCACATGGAGAAGGTAAAGTCCCGAGCCCTCTCACTCTCGGGGGATCTGCCTGGGTGTCTCCCTCTGTGGGTGAAAATGAGGGTGTGTTCCTCAAGGGGGTTACAGTACGTTGTGACGATGTCAAACTTCTGTCCGATTGTTGGGTCATTTACGATCACAGGACAACCTCATTGACATTTGTCCCGGAAACATCCAAACACACAAGACTTTGGGCCAAAGCTGGAAACTGAGACTAGAATAGATGGCTCTCTGACAAGCTGCAATGCACAATGGGCGGAATGGCCTTTTCCCATTCGAAGACATGTACAAAATAATCTGCAAGCCGCAAACTAAAAGGCAAAAGATGTTTCATTGAGACCAGATACAACAGTGTCTACTGCATTCTCTTGCAATTGACTTGTTGGGATTCAGCACTCTCACCACCGCGGCCCGGATTCTATTCCCACTCATGGAATAGTTGCTTTGTTCTGCAAACATATCGGCGTACCAGCACTTCGGACTTATTTTCCGTTGCTGGCAGGTCATTGGTTTTGTCCGAAACGTTATTAAGGTTAACATAAAACAAAGACCTGCAGTTGCTGGAAATCTGAGCCATAAATGAGAATGGATAGAGAAACTCAGCAAGCCTGGCAACTTCTGTGGAGAGAAAGAGAGTTAATATTTAAGATCGGCAGACCCAGATTAGTTATACGCTTTTTGAATATAATGCCAGGAGAATGATCACTTTTATCTGTCGGATCGTGACATTTATCAAAATCTCTCATTGGCTTACAACCGTCAACATTACAAATTGAAAAGGACTTTGTCAGCTGTAACGCTGTTTCCGTTGCCCTGACCTGGGCTCAAATGGTCACCTTTATGTTTTCCTTTCTGTCAGTCAGCAGGAATGTCAAATGGAGAATTTGTTCTTTCAGTGTCGACCACAATATGTGTCTCTAGTTTTCTCTCCTTTTCTGTGTGTATCCACCTCACCCTCTTTCACTGTCTGCGACTCTCTCTCTGTCCATATCCCTCATTTCCCATTTCTGCCATTTGAAAAAGTCTGGCACTCGGAGACGGTTTGAGAGTGGGGCTGCTGAGAGGCTTTCAGCTCCCTAGCTGGTGGGTGTGGGACTGGGCTCATATTCTCCGGATAACATGTCTGTCACGTCGAACTCAGGGAAGGAGACTGTTCTTCCCTCAAAACATTATGACCCTTTCGAATTCAAAATAGAATTCCAAATGCACTACAAAATAACGCAATTGCACAACAGATATCTGAGAACAATGATGTATTTCCTGTTGGTGTAAAATGAATGAAAGTGGACAGCAGGGAATGAGTGTAATCAGCTGGTGGTGTATGTGCCGTTACCCATCGCCAATGTATTAATGTATCTGACACAGTCAGCAGTTAGGGTGGAACATGGTGTGGGAGCAGATCTTCCCAGGGATTGGAGGGGGATAGTGAGGGAAAGGCATCAGATTATTACACTCTGCAGTGACCTGGGATCAATTGCCTTTTACTGAAAACAGTTCCCAGCTTGTATGTGCCTGTAGCTCCCTCCAGTCTGAAACCCTCATTACCCTCTATCCTGTCTCTGAGCCAATGGTGTCTTCATTCCGTTACTGATCCTTCAGTCCCACTCTTATCAATTTTTCTCACCATTCAACTGGAGACCTTCTCTCATCCACATGAAGGAATTGTACCCTGACAATTCCATTTACACTGTCTCCTATCAATCTTCATCGGAGCCATATCGCAGAGGTTAGACAGTGTTCCCAGCAAACAGGGTTCCATACAAAATAAAGCTCCCATTAAATTCTACCCATTTAAATCTCAAGGGCAACCAACCCAACCACCCCGTAGCCCAACACTTTAACTCCCCCTCCCACTCCACCAAGGACATGCAGGTCCTTGGACTACTCCATCGCCAGACCATGGCAACACGACGGTTGGAGGAAGAGCGCCTCATCTTCTGCCTAGGAACCCTCCAACCACAAAGGATGAACTCAGATTTCTCCAGTTTCCTCATTTCCCCTCCCCCCACCCTGTCTCAGTCAAATCCCTCGAACTCAGCACCGCCTTCCTAACCTGACCTCTCCGCCCCCACCCCACTCCGGCCTATCACCCTCACCTTGACCTCCCTCCACCTATCGCATTTCCAAAACCCCTCCCCCAAGTCCCTCCTCCCTACCTTTTATCTTAGCCTGATGGACAAACTTTCCTCATTCCTGAAGAAAGGCTTATGCCCGAAACGTCGAATTTCCTGTTCCTTGGATGCTGCCTGACCTGTTGTGCTTTTCCAGCAACACATTTTCAGCACTGATCTCCAGCATCTGCAGCCCTCACTTTCTTTCTTTTGATTCATACACCCAGTAACTGATGCCTGGGAATGTGTTGCAGGCAGGAATCTAATCAAGTGTATCTGGATGGTTTATACACAGAGTGTCAGATACCCAGGACTGTGTTACAGACTGGAATCGAACTGAATAGTTCAATGTGAATTTTATACAGAGTAACATTTATTCAGGAGTGAGTTATCGAGATGATAGAAATTATAGAGTCATACAACACGGAAATAGGCCTTTCGATCCAACTGCTCCATGCTGACCCGTTTTCCTGCAATATGCTTACCTCCATTTGCACCATTTGGGGTGTTTCAGAACAGGAAGCACAGACTTATGGAAGTGAGTTATATTTTGGAAGCTAATTGGCTCATGGTAGTTTTTCTACAGAATAAAAGATTACAAATCACAATCTGACTGAGGGTTTGAGGTGGGTTATGTAGAGAGTCACAGATAAATAGAAATCAGTTACAGATTGGAATTTTATCAAGGGATGCGCGGTGGTTTATATTTAGAATTACAGATAAACAAATGTGAGTTACAGATTGGAATCGAATTGATGGATCAGGGGGTTTATTTATAAGAAGAACAGATATCCAACTGTGAGTTACAAACTGGAATCTACTTGTGGGCTTTGACGAGGGTTATATGTAGAATAACTGATACCCGGGAGTTACTTACAGACTGTTATCTATTCAAGGGGTTTGAGATGGTCTATGTAAATAGCCACAGATACATGGGAGTGAGTTACATATTGGAATCCTATTGAGGAATTCAGGGTGGTTTGTATATAGAACAACAGAAACCCATGATTGTGTCACAGTTTGGAATCTAATTGAGAGTTCTGTGGTGATTTGTGCATAAAATAACAGAGATCCGAGAGTGAGTTATAGACTGGAATTAGTCAAAGTGGTCGGGCTGGTTTATACACAGAATACTATAAATGCGAGAGTGTGTTATAGACTAGAATAGAATTGAGGTAAAAACAATGACTGCAGATGCTGGAAACCAGATTCTGGATTAGTGGTGCTGGAAGAGCACAGCAGTTCAGGCAGCATCCAAGGAGCAGCGAAATCGACGTTTCGGGCAAGACCCCTTCATCAGGAATTGAATTGAAGGGAGTGGGTTATTTATATACAGAACAACCGGATATGAGAGGGAGGAATCAAAGGAGAAAGTACCCACCATGGACCAACTCAACAATGAGCTGAGTCACACAGCATTCAACTGTTGTATGTGGAGGTTTCCATGTGTTCTGAAAGGTGGGAGAGAAACAGGCAGACCCTCACACAGTGAGCACCAGACAGGAAGGGACAGAAGGAGATTCGGATTTCCAAATGGCATCAGATCAGGACAGTGTTAGATTTAAACATTGACTCGGCAGAGATAACTTGGAAAGGGAATTGGAGAGAGGTTAAATCACAGGAAGTTAATCTGCTCGTTCCACCAACAAATGATGTGTTCCCTATTTTACCAGGAATTCGTGTGGGACAGTGAGGAAAAGGTATCAGATTATTGTTAGTCTGCACTGAGGCATTTTAATTGATCTGTGATCAGTTTCCTTTTATAGTCATAGAGTCATAGAGATGTACAGCATGGAAACAGACCCTTCGGTCCAACCCGTCCATGCCGACCATTATGTCTTGAAGTCATAAACTTACCTACTTTAGGTGACTCCCCACTTACCTACTTTGAACACCGTCCCCCTCTGTTTTCCCCATTCACTGAAGATATTAATATCCATTTATAATTGGGCGGAAGTGAGAACTGCAGATGCTGGAGGTTGAAGTCAAGGGATTCCTGATGAAAGGCTTTTGCCCGAAACGTCGATTTTCCTGCTCCTCGGATACTGCCTGAGCTGCTGTGTTTTTCCAGCACCACAATCTCGACTCCTTTTACAATGACACTACCATGCTGGTGACAGTGCTGTCTATCTCGCACTGTCTAATTTATCTTCAATCCTGTGTAACTACAATGACACCAACAAACACACAACGTTACATCCTACAGCTTTGTTTATTTGCAGGTGCAGTATTGTCTTTTATTTGGAGACAACACACAATTTGAACTCCCTGGAGGTCAGAGTGGGATTTGATAAACACTTGATTTCAGGGTGAAGCTTAACCACACAGGATTCAGACATGGAAACGGCTTTTGACACATCCCCCCCTCCCTTACTGACAGAATTCCAGAGCCAAATGAGTCAGTCAGACATGTTAGGTGTGTTCCCAGCAGCCAGTTTGTGTTAGCACAGCACTGACATTGACTTTATAAATGTGGAAAAGCAAGAGAGACTGACAATATCATTACAGTTTGAAAATATTGAACATTGGTCCCACACGAACATGTCAGATTCTCTGGGGTTCTTTTATTCATTTGTGGGACTTGGCCGTCTCTGGCTGGGCCAGCATTGATAGCCCTTCCCTATTTGCCCTTGAGAAGGTGGTGCTGAGCTGCCTTCTGGAATCGCTGCAGTCCACTTGCTGTGGGTTCATCCACAATCTCGATAGGGAGGGATTTCCAGGATTTTGACCCAACAACTGTGAAGGAATACCGGTATATTTCCAACTGAGTGGTTTGGAGGGCAACCTGCAGCTGGTGGTGTTCCCAAGTAGCTGCTGCCCTTGTCATAGAGTCATAGAGATGTACAGCACGAAAACAGACTCTTCAGTTCTACTCGTCCATGCCGATCAGATATCACAACCCCATCTAGTCCCACCTGCCATCACCAGGTCCATATCACTCCAAACCCTTCCTATTCACATACCATCCAGATGCCTTTTAAATGTTGCAATTGTACTAACCTCCACCACTTCCTCTGACAGCTCATTACATCTCACCCTAAAACTATGCCCTCTAATTCTGGACATTCCCACTCCAGGGAACGAACTTTGTTTATTTACCCCATCCATGCCCGTCATGATTTTATAAATCTCTATAAGGTCACCCCTCAGCCTCAGACGCTGTAGGGAACACAGTTCCAGCCTATTCAACCTCTCTCCCTCTTGGTCACGTCCTCCAACCCGAACAACATCCTTGTAAACATTTTCTGAACCCTTTCAAGTTTCACAACATCTTTCCGATAGGAAGGAGATCAGAAATGCACACAATATTCCAACATTAGCCTAACCAATATCCTGTACAGCCATAACATGACCTCCCAACTCCTCTACTCAATACTCTGACCAATAAAGGGAAGTATACCAAGCGCCTTCTTCAATATCCTACCTACCTATTGCTCACCTTCAACGAGCTATGCAAGGTCCCTTTGTTCAGCAACACTCCCCAGCATCTTACCATTAAATGGAGAAGTCCTGCTAAGATTTGCTTTCCCAAAATTCTACACCTCACATGTATCTAATTTAATCTCCATCTGCCACTTCTCACCTCACTGGCACATCTGATCAAGCTCATGTAATCTGAAGTAACCTGCTTTGCTGTCGACTATACCTCCAATTTTGGTGCCATCTGCAAACTTCCTAACTCTACCGCTGATGCTCACATCCAAAACATTTATATAATGACGAAACGTAGTGGACCCACCGTGGGCGGCACGGTGGCACAGTGGTTAGCACTGCTGCCTCGCAGCGCCAGAGACCCGGGTTCAGTTCCCGCCTCAGGCGACTGACTGTGTGGAGTTTGCACATTCTCCCCGTGTCTGCGTGGGTTTCCTCCGGGAGCTCCGGTTTCCTCCCACAGTCACAAAGATTTGCAGGTTAGGTGAATTGGCCATGTGAAGTAATCTAATCTAATCTAATAATTGTGGAGCTTGGATGATGATCTTGTGACAGTCCGCTGGTCAGAGGACTCCAGACTGAAATAACAGCCCTCCACCACCATTCTCTGTTTTCTACCTTTGAGCCAGGTCTGTATCCAAATGACGAATTCTTCCTATATTCCATGAGACCTCACCTTGTTAACCAGTCTCCCATTGGGGAACCTTGTGGAATGCCTTACTGAAGTCCATATAGCTCATAACCATTGCTCTGCCCTGATACTGATTCTGATACTGATGCTGCCAGACTTGCTGAGCTTCGCCAGCTATTTCTGTTTTTATTTCAGCCCCAATTCAATTGGTGATGATGTCGGTGTTGTTAAGTGTGTTTGAGAATAGCGAGCACCCAGCTGGCAGGGGGATGGGGGTATAGTGGGCAGCATGGCTGCCTTCCAAGCAGTTGGTATGGGTTCGGCTCTCAGCCATCGCACGGTGGCACCTTTGAAGCGATGTCCAATGGAAAACCCCGAGATGAAGTCAATGAGATCCATCTGTCAGAAGTTTTCCAAACGTTTTAGGATGTGATACCAGCTGCTGTTACACTTCCAGAGCTGGCAAAACTCTGAGAGATTCTCTAAATGGTTATTTCAACAGGGAGTGATTAATCCAGGAGAGTCAGCATGGGTTTCTCAGTGAAGGTTGTACCTTGCTCACTTTGAGAGAATTTCTTTGAAGGAAAAAAGATTGATCGATGGAGAGTGTGTTTGTGATGGGGATAAAATGGATGATAGGAATCGTGCTGCATTTGCGTGTCTGGATAAACTCAGTGAGGAGAGTGTTAGACCCTCCGATCTAAGCTGGTTCAAGCATCCTTCAGGCACAGCGTTGCTGGGGCTTCACTGAGACAAACCTGAAACACCGTGTGGCTGCTTTCCGTGCTGTCATCTGTCTCCAAGTCCCTGGCTCTATCTGACAGTGTGTTTAACAAGAGAAACTGACAGGTTACATTTATCATGGTAAAGGTAAAGACGGACTGGTGATGCCTGGCAAAGGAACCAATTGTCAATGAGGAAATAGGATTTGTGCCACAATCTGTCCAACACTGACATTTGCATTCTCCTTTTTTTAGCATCGTCTGGTTAACTCAGGGAAATAAAATGGGGAATTACTGGGAATTAGAGCGAATTCAATGAAAGGTAGGTAGTAAAATTAGCCAGGTTGTCAGTGCAGAGAACCCATCATAAATACAATGTGAGTATTAGTTTGTTCAGTACTATAACAGCTGTAGCATTCTATGATTCTGAATTTGCAATGTCCCCAGCTCTGGGCTGTTGGACCTGGCTTCAAGTTCTGTCTTTTCCACAGGTGCAGTGTTACATGTCTGAACAAATTGATTAAAAACTGTCTCCAGAGAGTTGACAAATTGAAGGAATGCATCCAACAGCAATTAACACAGTTTCCAATGATGATTCTTCCCTCGATGAGGTCATCCCTTCCCTGTCACAATCCAATTTCAGTGATAAACATCTTCTACCAACTGGGAATGATAAAGTTGTGTTCATCAGAGCTGCAACACCAATCTCCCAGTGGAGATCATACAGAATATAATGGAATCACGCAGAGAATGTAACACCGCAGAGTTTAATGTTTGCATTTTTATGTGCAGAAATAAATGATTGCCACTCTACACTGAAAATGCATCGGCCAATTCAATTAGCCCAGAAAGTTGTCTACGTGGTTCTTGCCATCATTGGTGTTCCTGGTAAGTGTTTATAACTATTTACAATTTGCGGATGACATCTCTCCTGGTTTTCCTTGTTAATTAAGAGATTTGCATTCTGATGTAATATTCAATGTTATACCCACTCCCCAGTTGAAATATCATACACTTAAATTAGATATTTTAAAAAATTCTGTTGTTTCATTGCTTTACTACATGATTACCCTTAGTAAAATGTAATGAACTCCTGAGTCGCATCTTAGATAGGAGGCTACCTTCAGGGAAGGAGTTATTGGAAATGTCAGCAAGTGTAGAACTGCAATGGATCTTGGTCAGTCAGTGCAGTGGATCTCATAAACCCAGTGTTCTCACATTCCTGCCTGTATCTGTGTTTGTGCAGTTGTATTGATAGCAGCACATTTCCTCCTTCCTACTTTAGGGAGCACTACATTAAAAGGTTTTTGAGCTGGTTAATCTCCTTTACACCGTGTGGGTATCAGATTCTGTTAGCTCTGAATGTTGAATGTTCAGAATCCGCTGTCAGCTTGGGTAACTGTTGAGGAGCACAGATTGACCTTTTCAATTATGGGAGTGATGAAGATTTGAGGAATAATTTTCTCCTTATAGAAACATGCAGCACAGAAATGGCCCCTTTGTCAATTCCTCCATACTGATCAGGTATCGCAAATTAACCTAGCCACACTTACCAGCATTTCGCCCAATCCTTCTAAATCCTTCCTGTTCATATACCCATGCCTTTTAAATGTTTAATTTTACCCACCATCACCACTGCCTCTCACAGCTCATTTCATCCATGTCTCGGTTCAAAGCTGTAACCTGCAGTGGGGCCTCCTGTTTGTGGATGGAGGGTGTCCCTATGGGGACAGACAAGTGTAACGGTCAGGTGTACATTCTCGGGTTCCAAAATATAGGATCGAAATAGAATTAAAAATAAATAACAGCTCCCTCGGACTTGTTAAATATTGGATTTGTCATTACATTCTTCATTCCGCTTCCCGTGTCCCACCTGCAAGTAGTTTTATTTTTCTGAATGAGTACAGAGGTACACACTGAGGATGACTTTCCTTTCTGACCGTGGCTATCCGCTCGACTGTCAAATATCCATTAAACCTAAGTATTCCTTAAACCCACAGTGGGCATGACCCATTCTCACGGAGAGCAGCAAATCATTTTCTGTCAAATGACCCTTGACGATTTCCCATGGTTTCCCCCCGAATGTTCAGGTTGGATAATATTTATTAGATTCCAGTTCTCCGCCATTCTGAATGGTATAGCTCCCCCATCCCATAATCCGTCTCTTATCCTGGGTGTTTCTGCTTTACCTCTGAGTCTGGAACAATTGGCAGCTGTTGGAACCGCTTATCCTTCTGTTGCTGTCTGCTGGATAAACTGGAGGGTTTTTAAATCTCTCTTTCCGCCAACACAGTTCATAGCTTCACCTGGCGAATCCCAGACTGTTCCTTTACCTTCCCCCACTTTGACAGTGATCCTGGATTTATTTTTCGGTAATGAAGCTGGGCTGACCTCTCAGTGAGGAAGCATTTTGCAGGCAGTAATCATAACTCAAGATTAACATGGAAAAAGGCAAGGATGAGGGAGAATCAACGTTCTAAACTGTGGGAATAAGATCGGGTGTGATTAGACCGAGAGCAGAAACGTTTAAGTAAATCCATGTCAGAGCAGTGGGATGCATTGAAGGCGGAAACAGGGAAATTACAGGGTCACGATGTTCAATGAAAGATGAAAGGTGATTCTCGGAAATGGTGTGAACTCTGCATAACAGGGGATTTCAAGGATAACTTCACCGGTAATGCAAAAATTGTTGGAAATTGGAATTCAATCCATGAATGTGAGTTGATGCACGTGGCGGGACACAAAACCCAAGGGATACATTATGGATATAGAAACCTGGGAAATACTGAATCAGGGGGATCTTGGTGCACATGAAGATCTTAAGGTAGTAGGACAGGTCGATGAAATGGTTGAGAAGGTATTGGGATTTTTTGGCTTTTAAATGCGAGACATAGAGTTTAGGAGCAGGGACAATATGTTGGCACTGTATACAATATTGGCCAGGCTACAGCTGAAATGTTGGAGTACTTTGATTGTCTGAAAGAAGATGGAGACTTTCCTGAAAGACTCCAAGTAGTAAAGTTTTGGGCATGAAGGGAGATTGGATGGACTGGGATTGTTTTCCTTACAGCAGGGGAGATTGACAGGGGGCATCGTTTAAAAGTATATTGTTATAAGGAGCATAGACAGCACAAAAGGAACTATGTTTTCCCCTTTGTGGTCAGGTCAATGACCAGGGGCATAGATGTAGAGAGGCAGGGGTTTGAGTTTTCCACCGGAAGTATTGTGACAATGTGGAACTTACTTCCTGTAAGGGTAGTAGAAGCAGATCCCCGATAGCATTGAACTTTAAATGTGCACTTGGAATGCCTGGGTTATGGACCTAATGCTGGCAAACTGGATGAGAATTCTGAGGCAATTGTTTCATGGATTCTATTGGGCAAAGTACATTTTTATTTTCTGTGCATGAAGTCTCTATGCCTCCAAACCTTCTCCAACTCCCAACTGGACCATTGTCTTTTCAACCAATACTTCCCCCAGAGCCATTGACTCCAACAATGACCCTGACTGCCATTGTCCCAAATTCTGTTACTGTTCGGGGTATCTTTCATTGTTGCAGCATCTCTGTCATTTCAGCAACCTTCCCTGTGATGCAGCAATCCATGTCAGTCCCTTTGAAATTGCAGCAACCCCTCCAACATTGAGCAAGCCATCCTCAGGCATTTAACACTGTTCAGCTATAGACACCATGTAATGTGTCTTGCCTCACAAGGTGTTCGACTGGCTCTGTTGATAGGCAGGGTTCCTCTTCCAACATCTCTGTCATTTACCATTTTTAAATAAACCCTGAATTGATTTAATTTATTATTATATTGTCATGTTTACCTCTGTACTGAGGGAAAGAAACTTGTTCTGTTTGCCGTGCAGCAAATCTTCAGTGCAAAGACACAAAGGCCACCGGGTGATTGAACAGAGTGAGGGATACAGAGGTACAGCTACAAGGAAGGTGCGCAAGAAGCAAGATCAACAAAAGGTTTAAAATTTGAGGTCCATTCAGAATTCAAATAACAGTGGAGAAGAAGCTAGTCTTGAACATCTTGTTCTGTGTGTTTATGGTTTTGTATCTCCTGACTGACCGAAGAGGTTGGAGGAGAGTTTAACTGGGGTGGGAGGGTCTTTAATGGTGTTGGCTGGCTTTCTGTGGCAACAAGAAATGTACATTCAGTCAATGGATGGAAGGTTGGCTTGTGTCTGATCTGGCCTGTGTTCACAACTCTCTGTCATTTCTTACAGTCCTGGGCACAGCAGTAGCAGAGCACTTGGTACGTTTCTGTTTGATCACGAGTTTCATTCCCTCTTATTTCCTTTCATCTACTCTTATCGGAGCATACAAATGTATGTATGTGGGACTGAAACTAATGTTCACTTCTTTCAATGTAGGTACCTGTCCACACGAAACCTTCTGTAACACTGAAGTTACAGTGTATGCCTGGACAATTTATTTTATTGAAGGTGCCCTGGGGATCTGCCCGAGCATCTCCACAACACCCAGTTTACCTCGACTTTCTGCCTTTGGATACGGCTCCTACATCTTTACATTTTAAACTGAATGATGAACAGCATATTATTAATTTTCAAAAACTTGCAGGACTACAATTGAAAGTAAAGAATCCAGTGTCAATTCACTGCAAATATCTTGTTAGATGTTATGTGTTGATAATTGAGGAACATTAATGCAGCTTTGCCGGGGTTGGCAATTTTCTTTTACTGTCACCCCTACTTCCAGGCATCCACAATGTTGCTTCAACCAACATTGGTTGATCTGCCCCTCATTCTCCATTATATTTACAGATGGTTGGGGTTCGCGCTTGACCAGATTTACAACGATCCCACCTCCCTCATTGTGCTTCGAGAGGAAGCATTTGCCTCTGCCTGGAAATCACATTTTAACACCATGTATTATCACTGCCTCGGATCATTATCCCTTTGTAGTTGAACTGCATGTGCCCTCAAATTGATCATTAAAAAAAAAAACTTTCTCTACCTTTCCGCATACCCCTTTTCTCTTTCATAACAATCGATTTATATATGCCCTTTTTTGATATTTAACAGCTGTGATGATGTTTTTCCTCCTCATAAATTAATGCTGGGATTCACTGTAGAGATTTACTTCACTTTTCAGAAGTTAGGGAATGGCCTCAGGCACACGCACACACAGACACACACACACACACACATATGCACACAGGCACGCACACACACAGAGTCCCAGAGAGAGGGGCACACACACACAGTCTCAGAGAGAGGGGCACACACACAGACACACACACAGAGTCTCAGAGAGAGGGGAACACACACACATGCACACAGACACGCACACACACACACACAAATGCACACAGACACGCACACACACAGAGTCTCAGAGAGAGGGACACACACACACACACGTAGGGAATACGAAATTAAAAGAAGAGTGGCTAAACTTTTAGTATTTCTCTATCGTGTGGAGTCATCCAACTCTCTCACCATATTCTCCAGCTGTATTGATACTTCTTGGGGGAATCATGGCTACATGTGGTGTAAATGCATCCTGCTAAATGTTACATGTTTTGGGGGTACCTTTACGACTGGTATCCTAGATTCCAAATGCTGTTCACCGGCTGCCTGATTCTGTTCAAGCTAGAAATTGGCAAGTTACACATTTACTGTTTACATCACAATTCTTTTAATACTGGGTGATCGCATATCCCTGTCATAGCAACTATAATGATTGACTTTAAATTTATGCAGAAAAGAGTGTTCATTAACATGAAGTCATTTTTCCATTATCCTCTGACAGTGAATTTCGTGGCTATCATGATTCTCTCCCAGGGAAAGTGTGGCCTCGCTATCTGCACAACACGCTATCTGGTGGCCATGGCAGCAGCAGATCTACTGGTCATTATCAGTGAGGTCATACTGAGGCAAATATTTTTTTTTGTTTTCCCAGTGTGTTTCCTGGACATCACTCCTGTGTGCAGTGTTATCCATGTCCTGATCCGTGCATCCATAGACTGTTCTGTCTGGTTCACCATCGCATTTACCTTTGATCGGTTCGTCAGATTTTGTTGCCACAAACTGAAAACTAAATATTGCACTGGGAAAAACGCATCTGTAATTCTCTCAATAACCGGGATTCTGCTTTGTTTAAAAACTGTTCCTCGGTACTTTAGATTTGAGCCCAGAAAGATAATCGGGAACATACCATTTTTCTGCTGGAATAAGGGAAGCTACTTCACTGAATCTCGCTGGAGTGGGTACAACTCATTTGTTGTGGCTCTAACTCCATTGGGGCCATTCTTTTTCATTGTGTTCCTCAATGTTCTGACAATCGCACGCATTTTATTTAAATCAAGTCAAGTCCGTAAGGGACCGAGGGGTCAGAGTAAGGAAGGGGAGCAGGTTGACCCCAAGATGAAGAGTAGAATTAAGGCAGTCATTTTACTCTTCACCATATCCGGAAACTTCATCCTTCTCTGGCTGCTATATGTTTTATATATTCTCGATGTCCCAGATCATTTAAATGATTATGACTATGACATCTTTAAACAAGTTGGGTACATGCTGCGCAATGTCAGCTGCTGCACAAACACCCTTATTTATATGGCAGCTCTGCCCAAGTTCAGAGCTCAGTTCAATAGAGCGGTGAAATATCCAGTTTCCAGAGTTATTGGACTAATCACTGCATAAATCTGACAAAAGCTCAAAGTCCCGTGGGTGATGGGCAAGAAATGCCCATGGAGGACCAAAGGGAAACCTTTTAGAGATGCAAATCTGTCAGAGAGATCAGAGAAGATAGAATATTTAGCAGACATCAAGAGAACTGAAAGAAGATGAAGATAAGGACACAGGTTTCCCATTCAGAGAGCAGAGGTAATATTTCTGTCCTGGAAGAGGGTCACTGGACCTGAAACATTCACTCTGATTTCTCTCCCACAGATGCTGCCAAACCTGCAGAGTCTTTGCAACAATTACTGTTCTGTTTTGGTTTAACATTTTGGGGACCAGTGTGAATGGGCTGGAGACACTGCACAGACCAAAGGTCAGTGGAGCAAGGGGAAAAAGCCATGATTTGTCCAAGATAACCAGGTGGAAAGTAGTAGGAGCAGGGTCTCTGCTTCCTCCTGCATCAGAGAAAGTGATCCAGGGTGTCGACTCCAACTCTGATGCTTCGGTTTTCAGCTCTTTCCATCCGAGAAAACAAACAACGTTTCTGTTTTCAAAATGAACATCCATGTAGATGCTGGACTGTTATGCTTCAATAAACCATCCCAATTATTCATATCATTCTGATTCTCCCACCAGTAGCTGGTCCTGGGGGTATTCTGTTCTCCAGCTGCCTAGTGAGTGTGCTCGGGTGATTGGGAGGTGGGGGAGATGGGGGTGTGGAGTGGGGATAATCTGGACAGATCATACCCATAAACATGATGATTGTTAACACTAAGTATCTCAGCCCAAGGAGCCTGTCTCAAGGATTGGGAGAAAAGCTGGAGACAGTTCCAGGAACTGAGTCTATATTCAGCACAGAGGTCAATGTCATCGCTTGACAGCAGATCACATACTCCACACCTTCCCGGGAATTGTCTCAGACAGTTCCCAGTCTCAGTTTTAAATCCGAGCTTTTGGATAACCTCGAACCAGGTCTCAGAATCAAGTGTGTTTGTTTGTGTTTAATTGCTGCATCAATCCACATGCTGTTTAACTCTTCCTATACCTTGTTCTTAAACCATTACTGGAAATTTCAGACTCAGACTTGACATGTTAACCATGGTTTTATTGTCAGTCGGCTTCATGTCGCTGAAGTGTCTGCCATCCATTAGGTAACTCCATGTGGTTTCCATCTGAACTGCGCTGTCTCCAGCAACATCTGCGTTTCAAATTGGTCTTGCCTTCAAATCTGTATTTTAATGTTATCTTGCTATCAGATATGTCAATGCTATCACCCAGCCTGAAGCATCCATGAGTGTGCACCGCCTCTATCCCTGTAAGTACCTCCAACCCGGAAACGTTCCCTGTTTCAGGAATCCATCCCAATTAGCAGCATTGGTCTGTACAGCCACCGAGTGACTCACTCAGAGTGGGAGAGAGTCATCCGCAATGTGAGAGACCCCAGTGATGCTGTGTGTAGAATGTGTTACAGAGCGATTGTGTGACAGAGGATCCAAAGGGATATTAATATCTTCAATGAAAGGGAAAACCTGGCTGAGAAAGTTTCACAGCAGACTACCTCCCTGTCCTTATCCGGTCTGCTGGAAATAACTGACAATGTATGATTTATCCTCCTCCTCATTAACTCCACTATCAGTTACATTTCTGATACCGTAAATCCCTCTGGATAATGATATTAAATAACTTCTCACTATTTTCAACCGAGTCATTCTGTTTGTTATTTCTGTTCCTCCTACAAACGCGAACCACATGTTATCATTGTATCATCATCCACCACTTCCTCTGACAGCTCATTAGCTTCACTCAGCAGGTCCCGCGGATTACAGGACTGTCCCATGAGAGGTTGGATTATCTGGGCATGTATTCAGGACAATGGGAGAGGGATCTGATGGAAATGTATCCAATTCTAACGGTTGGACAGACTAGATACAGGGGGTGGGCTGTATCCCCTGGGCGGGTATTCTCAGAACAAGCATCACAGTCTCGGGACATGGGCTCACCCATTTCTAGTAGAGGAAGAGAATTATCTTCACACAGAGTGATCAGCCTGAGGAATTCTCTCCCACAGAAGGCTGTGGAGCACAGGTTACTGAGTACATTCAGGAAAGAAATTGATAATGGTTTTGTTTTACCGGTTAATGACATCACGGGGTTTGGAGTGATTCTCCAAACCTAGCACCCATTCTCCTTCCCCCTTCCCTCCCCCTCATTCTCCTTCACCCTCCCCCTCATCTCCTTCCCCCTCCGTCCCTCATTCTCCTTCACCCATCACTCCCCACTCATTCTCCTTTGCTCTCCCTCCTCATTTTCCTTCCCACTCCTTCCCTCTCATTCTCTTTCCCCCTCCTTCCCCCTCTCATTCTCCTTCCCCTTCCGCCCCCATTCTCCTACCTCTTCCTCCCCCTCATTCTCCTTCCCACTCCCTCCCTCCTCATTCTCCTTCCCCCATTCTCCTTTCCCCGCTCCCTCCCTCCCCATTCCCCTTACCCCTCTCTCCCCCTTCATTCCCCTTA